>NC_064923.1:525407629-525708795 GCF_023897955.1 Schistocerca gregaria
CGTGCCTGAGGAGCAGTGCTGCCCAAAGGACCAGCGTTGGTCAGCTACAGCAGCAGATGACAGCTACATGGTGTAACAGGGAAGAAGGGCCCCACGTCAAACAGTGGTTGCAGCTGCAACTACATTTAACTGGACTGCAAGGCACGGAACCTCAAGTTCCGCAGTAGCAGGGCGACTGCATGGGGGTGGTCTCTATGCCCGGCGGCCTCTACGTTCTGTTCCGTACCCGCACATCGGCGGCACCGTTTGTGAAGGTGCAAAGCGAGTCGGGACTGGACCAGCGTAAAGTGCAGCCGCGTGCTTTTCTTGGATGAGAGCAGATTCATCTCTCATATGGCGACGGTTCAGAGCACGTAGTGTAACGTTGTTGAACATGAACTGTTTGGTGGTCCAGGTGTTACGGTGTGGGGAGACATAATGTTGACCTCAGAATCTTTGAACATAGTACACTCAACCGGCCAACGTTATTGAGAGACTGTACTCCTTTCTCGTGTGCGTCTGTTCGGGAGTGCACCCGACTTTATTTTTATGGATGACAATGCGCAGCCTCAACGAAGAACGAAATGTTAGACGAGTGTACTGGCTTGCTCGTTCCCGCGACTTAAAACAAGTCGAGCACATGTGTGATGCGGTGGGGAAACGTGTTGTAGCACGACCACATGTGCCAACAAGCGGGAAGCATTTATCAAACGCGCAGGTGGAAGAATGGAACGCCTTACCACAAGACCTACTTACAATGGAAACACGTGGCAGGCCACGCAATGTGGTCCGTGGTGATCACACACCCCTCCCTATTAAGAACCATATCCCGCCTTTTGCAATGGCCAGGAAACGGTCATACATTGCGGTGACTTCAGTACAATTATTGTCTTTGAGCTCGTCTCATTGCGTATTTCTTTCAGTTACTTTCCGTATTTGTACTACATCGTAACAGTTCTTTCTATGTATGGCCCAAGGTTCAACGAACTATCGCGAATCGTGAAAGAGAGTATATGTATATTTTTTTCTTTCTTTTTTCTTTCTTAGATTAGTGAATAATGCCAAGCACGCAGGACAAAAATTATTAATGCTGAAGAGACATTGCGTTATAACAATGTAATACCGCTCCTAGCCTCAATAATGGTCTCAGTTCGGCGAGGAGTTTCTTCAGATGAGCCACACAAAACAGAATCAGCTCATTGATAATAAAATTTTAAAAAATTAAAAAAAACACCAGAGATGCCAAATTGTGAGAATTTTTATTGCCGCCTTTTGCCCGCTCTTCCAAACAATTGTACAAAAGTTCAGTGGTTGACGGGCGTCGCGTCGGCTAATGTGGGTAAAGCTGCACAATATTCCAACGAGACAGCTGCTTGTTATCTTCAGGTTTTCAAAAAAATGGTTCAAATACCTCTGATCACTATTGGACTTAACTTCTGAGGTCATCAGTCCGCTAAAAATTAGAACTACTTAAACCTAACTAAGCTAAGGACATCACACACACCCATGCCCGAGATAGGATTCGAACCTGCGACCGTAGCGGTCGCGCAGTTCCATTTGTAGTGCCTAGAACCGCTCGGCCACCCCGGCCGGCCTCAGGTTTTCACTTCCGTGTTGTTGCAGTAACTCACCAATGTATATGATACCTCGCTAGCAAAGTGCAAGCGCAAACAGAAGGGGCTATAATGTCATCGTAAACGAATCACAGAGGATGTCAACATCCAGAGCCCTCTCCCGGAGAGACGGTCCGCAGTCTTCGCACGCGCGACGCGAGGGCACCACGGCGGCAAATCGTGGCCCAGCGCGCGCGCGGGCACAGTGTTGGCGTCCAGTTTAAGTACCCGTACTCCGATTCCCAGTCCGTGTAGGATCGAATCCGTTCGTCTGCGGCCTACGATGCCTTAGTGCTACCAGTGCTGGTTCTCATGCCTTGATAACGTGAAATCTCATGCCTCCATCAATCAGGTCGTTACTTACACGTACTCTGCTTCTTTACTGATGGAGGTTCAGTCCGTACTGGAAGAAGACTGTTGAAACAAACATCCTGGTTCATGTTCATGATAATCTGACTGATAGTACAGAAGAAAACAAATCAGAATCAGAAGGTGACGGATCAGAAGAAGAGTGACAAAAACAGGGATAAGTCAGAAGATGAGAAAACAGTAATAGATCTCTTTCCAGTCGTTTCGTCGCTTCCGACCCTCCGTGGCCCCATGAACTAAAGCATGCAAATTTCTACTGCCTCATACTTTCTCCTGCAGACTTTCCAAGTTGGAGTCTATTACTTCGGCCATTATATTTATTCATCTCATCCTTTGCCGCCCTCTTCTCCTTGTGGCTTCGATATTCCCCAGCGTTAACTCTTTTCCAATAAATCATGTCTTCTCAAGACGTAACCAAAGTAGGTCACTTTTTGTTTTAGTATCACACCTTCCAGGGTTTTATTTGCGCTAACTGAGTTACTCGTTCTCTTTGCGGCCCACGGAACTGTAAGAAGTTTCCCCCAACATAACAATTCAATGGTGTCTATTCTATGCCTTTTCATCTGCGTTTCTCTTGGTGCAGCAGTTTTAATGGCCAGTAGTGTATTTTTCTACTGTAACCCTCTAAAACGTCCAATTTTTTCGGTACGCAGGAGATAAATAAACAGCAGATGGGAACCCGTGTCTGGTTGTTTAAGTCATTCACTAAGGCAACATAGCATTATATTCGTAGGAGACAATGCCTGTCCATGCAGCACATAGTCCCATCTTCACCGCTAGTGATCATGGCAATAAGTCACAATCACTGAACAACTAACAACATTGCCTACGGTCCACCAGCAAACAATGTTATGTTTGATGCCGTAGGGATGGCATAGTGGTAGGCGCTTGTAACTGCGAGCTCTGTAGCGTCGTTGGATGACGTTTCCAGACACAGGTTCATATCCTCGATTTGTTCCCCAAGGTACTCCCTACAACCCCTTCAAGTCCGTCGCAATACAGGGTGCCAGCCGCGGTGACCGAGCGGTTCTAGGCACTTCAGTCCGGAACCGCGCTGCTGCTGCTACGGTCCCAGGTTCGAATCCTGCCTCGGGCATGGATGTGTGTGATGTCCTTAGGTTAGTTAGGTTTAAGTAGTTCTAAGTTCTAGGAGACTGGTGACCTGCGATGTTAATCCCATACTGCTCAGAGCCATTTAAACGATTTTTGAACAGGGAGTCCCATTCAAACCTCCCCGATTTCAAGGACCCAGGAGAGAAAAACAACAGTATATACGACAGTGAAAAATACACCACATTGTAGCGCGTCTCAAAGAATTTATATTCCCTCGTCAGAAGTGACAAGTATCGTCGCCAGAGTGCAGCATGGTCGCCTGAAGTGAAAATGGCGACTCCACAGCAGTGCATGCAAGCAGTAGTTTGGTTTGCAGAAACAAAATCGTCGATTACTGTGCAAAGAAATTATCGTCGTGTGTATGAATGTGATCCACGTGATGTGAAAACAATTAAGGAATGGCATAGGAAGTTTCTGGCAAGAGGAAATGTTCTAAAACATTCTGGCGGTGCACATTACAGAGTTTTAGAAGAGACAGGGGAGGACATCAGGCAAAAGTTTTTCATAAGCTCACATAAGCCAATTCGTCACGCATCTAGGAAACCTGATGTACCTCGATCAACATTGCATCGTGTGGTTCACCAGCGTCTTCGTATGTGTGCTTACAAAGTGCAAATTCTGCAACATCCGACGTCGAACAACAAACCTCGCAGACAACAATTTGCTGTGGATATGCTGCAGTGTACTGATACGTTTGTTTGTTTTGATTTAGGGCGCAAAAAACAACTGTGGTCATATGCGCCGAAGTCAATACTACACAACACAAACACAGAGAGGATGGAAATGACTAGATGTCAGTCCCAATGGACAGAATAGGAGATAGCTAGAAAAGGCGCGTGGAAAAAGGGCTGAAAAAACACCATTCCAAAATGGAGGCCCAAAACTAAAAATTAAATGGCCTTCACCATGTTGCTTCGGCGGATAAAAAGCAAAACGTGGTCGGCAGCCCGCCTGTCATTCGTTAAAATGGCTGATAAATCAGATGTCAAACCCAAGCTCGAACATAGATTGGTAAAAAAGGGCATTCCAGCAGGAAGTGGCGGACAGTTAAAATTTGAGCGCAATGCGTACAAATTGGTGGGGCAGCACCACTGACCAAATGACGATGGCCATAAAGGCAGTGCTCAAAACGCAGCCGAGTTAAAATAATCTCTTCCTGGCGGGAGAGCCCAGAGAAGGTCGTCAAGACGCCAGGAGAGGCTTAATAATCCGAAGCTTATTCCTGTGAAGGGAGGGCAATTAGCGATGCCAAAGGGACACTTCCTCCTGACAGACGGCAATGCAGCGATCATCAGAGGGAAGAGAGGAACTCCCAGGCTGAAGTAATTGGACTACAGCCTTGGCAGCAGTGTCAGCAGCCTCGTTTCCTTGCAGACCGACATGACCAAGGACCAACAGAAACATGGCATTTGATCCACCAAGAGTGAGAAAGTGACAGTTTTCCTGGACCCGCTACACTAAGTGATTAGCGGTGCACAATACACAAAGACTTTGGAGGGCGCTTAGTGAGTCTGAGCAGAGGACACAATTGGGAAGGCTGTGTCCCTGGATGTACTCCATGGCCTGGTACAAGGCAAGAGGCTCGGCTGTAAATACTGAGGAGTATGCCTGAAGCTGCTATCAAAAGACACAGGTGCCAATGACGAAGGCACACCCGATCCCACGACCAGTCCGAGAGCCATCAGCATACAGAAAGGTACTATCTCTAATTTCCATGCGAAGGTCGTGAAACTGAAGGCGATAGACCGAGGTTGGAGTAGTGTCCTTAGGAAGTGAATGAAGGCCAGAGTTAACATGAGCCGCTTCACGAAGCCAAGATGGTGAAGGGTTCACACCCACTGTAAAAGATGCAGGTAGCGTGAAGTTAAGCCACCGTAGCAAGTGGCGAAAGCGGACTCCAGGAGGTAACAGAGAAGAGGGACAAGCCTCATACTGATAATCTAAAGAACCATCAAAGAAGGAGGCATAGGAGGGATGGCCTTGCATGGCAGACAAATGGCGTGCATTTCTGCTAAGGAGAAAGTCATGGCGGTAGGAGAGTGGTAGTTCAGCAGCTTCAGCTTCCAGACTCTCAAACGATCTGGTGTAAAGGTCACCTGCAACCAAACGGATGCCATGATGATGGATAGTGTTGAGACGGCGTAAAAGGGATGGGCGTGCAGATGCATAAACAAAGCACCCATATTCGATTTTCGACTAGACAAGGGCTGGTCAGTTCGATCGGCACGCCAAGAAGTGCCATTGAGGACACACAGGACATTGAGGGACTGCGTACAGCGAGCTGCTAGGTAAGAGACATGGGATGACCAAGAGAGTTTCCTATCGAGCATGAGCACCAGGAATTTCGTGGTGTCAACAAACGGAAGGGCAACAAGCCCAAGATGTAGAGATGTTGGGAGAAACCATTTGCACCGCCAGAAATTCATACAGACCGTTTTGTCAGTGGAAAATCGAAAGCCATTGGCGATGCTCCAGGAGTGAAGACGATCAAGAAGAACCCCGAGACACACCATTTTCCTGTATAAAGGTCTCCAACAAGGCAGAACCCACCCGCACCTCGACAACTTGGTCATGTAAAAATGCCCAAAGGAAACAGGGCAGGTGTCCCAGGAGCCCACGTGTAAACAGTACATAGATACCAGTTCCACAGCAGGTGTCGTAAACCTTTTCCAAATCAAAAAACACGGCCACAGGCTGGGATTTTCGCAGAAAACCATTCATGACATAGGTGGACAAAGTAACTAGATGGTCAACTGCACAACGCCACGTTAGAAATCCACACTGTGCATTCTTGAGTAAATGGCGAGACTCGAGCCACCACACCAGCTGGGCGTCAATCATATGGCCCATCACATTACAAACGCTGCTGGTGAGAGAGATTGTGTGGAGGCTAGAAGGAAGAATTTTGTCCTTACCAGGCTCAGGTATCAGTACGACAGGGGCTTCACGCCAGAGTCCAGGAAATGTGCCCTCAGCCCAGATACAGTTATATGTATTAAGCAGAAAGTTCTTGCCCACAAGAGAGGAGGGCTGCAACATCTGAACGTGGAGAGCGTCTGGCCCTGGGGCGGAGGACCAGGATGAACTGAGAGCATGATCTAGCTACCTCATAGTGAAGGCGGCATTGTAGCACTAACCATTCGGAGAAGGGTATCGCCCAAGCCTCCTCCACTCGTTACCGATGGATGAAGGCAGGATGATAGTGGGAAAAGCTCGAAACTTCTGCAAAATTGTTGCCCAAGGTGTTGGAGATAGCAACAGGATCCACAATTACATCGGCACCTACTGTCTGAAATGGGGAGGTTGGCCCACATGACAGGGGAAGATGTGGAACTGTTATAAGAACTAGTGAATGAAATCCAACTAGCGCTTTTGCTATCCTGAAGAACTTGACGACACTTCGCACACATCTGTTTACAATAAATGCAGTTTTCCAGCGTAGGGTGCCGATTTAAAACACGGAGAGCACGTCTCCATGCGCGAATTGCGTCGTGGCATGCCTCAGTCCGCCAAGGGTGAAGAGGAAGTGCGAGGAATGGAATGTTCTGGAGCAGTAAGGATAACACCTGGTCATCACAACTGGTGAAATCTTGTTCTTCAGAGGTAGCCAGGGAGGAGTAAAGCTGCCAGTCAGTCTCAGTAAGCTGCCATTTAGGCATGCATGAGGATGGGGTAGGAGTCAGGAGATGGAGATCACACTGGAAATGGTCGCTCAAGTAGGTGTCAGAAAGAATGGACCACTCAAGACAATGGGCAGGCTTGTCAGTGCAAAAGGATAGGTCCAAATACGAATAGGTGTGCGAGGAGTCAGAAAGGAAAGTGGGTGTTCCAGTGTTAAGACAGAAGAGGTTGAGTTGGTGAAGGTCAGCCAAGAGGGCACCCCAAAGGGGATGACGCATTTTTAAGTCACCGATTAGCAAAAATGGAGGACATAGCTGCCCAATAAGCTGATGGAAATCTGCCCTGATGACATTGAAGGATGGAGGTACATAAATGGTACAGAGCGAGAAAGCCAGATGGGAAAGGAAAAGGTGAACTGCAACAGCTTGCGACTAGCCAACAACTTGTGAGCTACTGGGTGAGGCACTTTTTCCTTTACCTGAATCTCTTGAACAGCCCACTCATCTAGATACGCGGAACAATCCCGGTAAGAGGCGGTGTGGCCACCATTGCAGTTGATACAGCAGGGAGAAGAAGGCAGACATTCGTCCTCATGTGCGTGCATTCCTGCCACAGGTTACGCATTTGGCTTGGTGTCGACAAGACGTTCTAGTGTGACTGAACCAATGACACTGGTAGCAGCGCATCGAATTCGGAATATACGGCTGGACTTTGATTATTTCACAGCCTGCTTTAATCTTGGATGGCAGCACCACCCTATCAAAGGTGAGGAAAAGCGCACAGGTGGGCACCAAGGAGGAATCGACCTTTTTCTTTACACGATTGATAGCAATGACACAATGATCAGAGAGGTAAGACTGTATTTCAGCCTGGATTAGACCGTCAAGCAGCCTTGTGGAAATTACACCATTGGAAGAATTCAAAGTTCTGTGTGCCTCAACATGAACAGAATAGCTGTGGAGAAGCGAGACAGCAAGTAGTTGTGCCTGAGAATCAGAAGCCGTCTCCAAAAGCAAATTGCCATTTCAAAAACGAGAGCAGGATTTCACATGGCCAGCAATGGCATCAACACCTTTCTGAATAATAAACGGATTGGCCGTGGTGAAGAACTGGCCATCCTCATTACGTGATACCGCAAGGAACCGCGGTGCATCGGGAAAGGTCTTCGAATCAGTAGCCTCATTACGTTTACGTTTCCTCGACATCGATGGAGAGGAAATCTCCAATGGAGCGCTCCTTCCAACTGGGGGCCCCTTCACAAGAGGGCGCATCCACCTTAGGTGATTGTTCCCACCTCAGGTCACACCTCCTGAGCACCAGACAGAGGAGCCCATTGAAAGTTTGGGAAGGTTACAGCTGAGACAATCACCCCTCCCTGGGCCTGGCCTGTACCAGGGGGTATGTGTGAACCCTACCTGTCGACCCGTTGCTTGAAATTAAGCGTTACCCAGTCACCTTTTATGCGTCAGATGCATTGGCCAGAATTCAAGAGTACTCAGGGAGGAAGGAGAAAAAAGAGGATCCTCAAACGCCGAAGTGGAGGAACGGGAGGAGAAGGGAAACAAAGAAAGGAAAAGGGAGCCAAAAAGAAAGTTGAAACTGTTCGCAGGTTAGTGACAGAATGCAGAACATTCTCAATAATGCCCCAGACATGTTCTCCAAGGAAGGGGAAAAAAAATAGCAAGACATACAGCACGGAAGGGAAAAAGTGCTGCAAAGGCTGGGGCTCTGTGGTAGCGAATCACTAACCCACCAAAGAGTGGCGAGCCCCCTGGGGGGGGGGGGGGGGGGGGGGGGGGATGGTACTGATATGGATACCAGCTTCCTGGAAGATGTTTATTCCCGGACGAGGCAACTTTTCATCTACCAGGAAGGGTTAATAGCCAAAATGTTCGGACATGGTGTTTGCAAAATCCGCACGTTGTCTTTGAACATGTTTGTGATAGTCCTAAACTAGACATCTGGTGCCGGGTAATGCACGACAGGATAGTTGGAGCGTTCTTCTTTTTGGAACAAACAGCGAATGGGTCAATGTATCTGGACGTGTTGGACCAGTTTGTGTACCCTCAGATACAAGACTTGCAACCCAACATCATTTTTCAACAAGATGGAGCTCTGCCACATTGGTCAACGTCTGTTTGCAAGTTCCTGGATGGGAAATTTCCCAGTTGGTGGATCGGACGTGGAGGATCCATTGCCTGGCGACCACGTTCACTCGGCATTACGCAGTTGGATTTCTTCATGTGGGGATTCGTGAAGGACCACGTGTATGCGACCAAAGTGGACAATATTCCTACACTGCAACATCGTATCACTAATGCGATTGCAACAATAACAGAGGATATGTTACAAAGAACGTTGCAAGAAATTGAATATATACTCGATGTTCTTTGTACTACGAATGGTTCACGTGTAGGGGTGTATTAATGATAAATAAATAAAGCATTTGAGATGCTCTACAATGTAGTGCATTTTTCATTGCCTTATCTACTCTGGTTTTTTTTTCTTGGGTCTTTGAATCAGGGAGGTCTGAGTGGGACACCTTGTATTTCTGGGACACTCTGTATTCACCCTGTATTCTTCTTCAAGTTTAATTTCTGGAAACATTCTTTTGTAAGATTTCTCTATACAAGAGTGAATATTCAGTTTTAGTGCCTGTCTGATATTTCCACAAAATCGAATTGGAATTATTACCATTTTTATCGGCTTACTCTCCCTCGTAAATGATTCACCTGCAAAAACCCTGATGATACAAGGGGTGTTCGGAAAGTAAGTTCCGATCGGCCGCGAAATGGAAACCACTGTGAAAATCAAAAATGTTTTATTTGCAACAGTTAGCAACACCTTCTACAAACTAATCTGCATAGTTGCCGCTCCGACTTAGACATTCGTTATAGCGTTGTACCACCTTTTCAATATTCTTGTCATAGAAGGCAGCTGCCGGTGCGTGCCGGCAATTCTCTACACTGGTCTACAGCTCGCTGACCGTGCCAAAATGTTGTCTTCACAGCCACTGATTCACGTGAGGTGAGATGAAACTCAGATGGAGCCAATTATGGGCTATATTGTGGGTGATCAAACACTTCCCATCGAAAACGCTGCAGGAGCATCTTCATTGACCCTGCAGAATGCTCCTGAGAATTGATTTGAAAGAGGATATGCATGACAGTTATGCTATGTGGGCTGCATAGCTTCGGGATAAATTTCTCACCGGGGCCTCGTACTTCGCGGGAGACACTATTTTCTACGCATATTTACGCGCTCACAGTGCGCTCACACCCTAAAAGAGCGACGTGACGCGATCGGCGGGCGTACTGCCCAACACGTCCATGCAAAGCTTCATCCGATTTTCACAGTGTTTTCCATTTCGCGACCATTCGGAACGTACTTTCCGAATAGCCCTCGTATATCCGTAACTACGAACTAAGACACGAATCCAAGGTTATTCATAATGATAAGTATCTGAGGGGTTTCGGAAGAAGATTATGCGACAATTACAAGACACAGAAAACGTACATATTCAGGGGACACAAAATCTCTTCAAGTTTTTAACTCGCATTACAGGTGGTCAGTATGGGCCAATTGGTGATGCGGGAAACATCGGTATGTGTGTGCGATATACTTGCATGCGCAACAGCAACATCGTGCTTTACGAACCTGTTTGCTGCATTGCCTATCTGTAAGTGCGAACTTTTTCGATGGCACAGTATGATGATGTGGTGTGATTGGTGCTTTAGGGCACTAAACCGCCAGGGACTACACAGAGACGATGTACTGTCTGCACGTGTGCCTCTAGTGCAACTACGCCATGACGCATATTACGAATCGAAACTTTGAGAGATAGAAGTACTCTTTCCACTGATGTTTGTCATTTTCTGCAGGTCTTTCGGGCAGTCGAATGTACTTATGAGTAATCCTGTAAGTATTAGTAACAGAAATTCTTGGATCGGTGTTTTGGTTCACTTTATTTGTATAGAAAAATAAGCTTTGCTCATTGGAACTGTACGCGATCTTACTAAGAGGTACGAACAAGCGCAGAGGGTGGGAACACTTTCATTGAGACCTCCATTGTTAGGTGGGTGACGGAGCCTCTCGAAGGAAATAGCGACCAGGTCGGGAAAGAAGGCCAGTGCTATCTTTGTTTGCTTGCCGAGCGTCCGAGGTGTGAAGGAGGCTCTTCCAGCAGCGACTAGGCGCTCTAGGTTGCACCCACCTGTAAACCGTGGTTCATTTTGGTACGAATTATATCTGTCGCCTGAGTTCAGAGACAGTCCTCAGTTCCTATATTTGGCTGGCTGCCTTGATGGAGAAAGCTAGCGTCGTTTGTGGGCTGGAAGCAGAGATATCGTTCGCAGCATCATTCCCAGGACCTATCTGGTCCTCAGGTTTGGAGCCGAGTTGAAGGCTTAGATCAGGGGCTCAGACGTTTCTGTGACGATGTTTGATGCAGCTTTCTCGACCTCTGCTGTCGTGTGGAGAACTACATGAACCCCATTAATAGGTCAGGCGTCCAATGCAAGCAGGAAGAGACTTCCATGCTAGCGGAATACGTGTAGCGTGCACATGTGGATTTTTATAGTATAGGGAAATTCTTTCACAGACCCGATAAGGCGCGTTCCGTTTCCAGACAGTACAGTATTCGTCACAGCAGAACGAAGATAGGAGATAGGAGCTTGTCTTATAGCGTTAGTTAACTGCAGGAACATTTAAAGGAAGATCCCATAAGTAGTCTCGCTTCTAAACGGTAACAATACTCAAATAGTACTAGGGACAGAAAGCTAGCTGAAACCAGATGTTAGCAGCAATTACATTCTGAAGTCCGATTTAAATGTATATCGTAAGGATACGCTGAAAGTTGGTATCGGAGCTACAGATTCCGAATGTGAAATAATTTAGGCGAAGATAAATGTAAAAAGGTGGATCAAACGTGGTGATAGGGTGCTTTTTGGATTCCCTGACTCAGGAGCAGAAATGGCGGAACATTTCATTGGACATTTGGAGTATATTTCGCGTAAGTTTCCTGACAATGTTATAGTATTATATAATGATTTCAACTTACCAAATATAGAATGGGAGCCTCAAGTGATTAAGGCAGGTAGTAGGGACAGGAAATCGTGAGTACTTGTTCAAAATGCCTTATCGAAAATTACCTTGAGCATTTAATCAGAGAACCGACGTGAGAAGGTATCATATTAAATCTGCTGTTGGCGAACAGACTTGAACGTTTCGTCTCGGCTCAGAGAAGGAAATAAATGCTCATAAGACCGTTACACATGTCTGATTTCGGCTGTAAAAAGGAATACAAAAAAAAGTACGAAGATCTTAACGCTTAGCCGAAAACAAGGAAGAGATATCAGATTACTTGGTCGGTCGACATGAAAATTAAGTCCCCAGCACTAACAATTTTGAGTATCAATGGGCAAAGTACAAAAGCATTGTACAATATACTTTAGACAGGCAGGCGCCGAGCAAAATTGTGAGGGATGGAAAGAACCCGCTCTGGTTCGGCAGTCATGTTAGAAAGCTGCTACTAAATCCAAGAGAGCTCCAGTCTTCAACGAAAGGGATATTCGTACGACTGTTTCAATTTGCATGAACTGCAGCACTTTAAAAATTCTCTCTCGCGCCTGACTTCGAAGCATTATCCACCCCCTTTTGAAGATACAGTCATAAGCAGCGAAGACAGTGCAGATGTCAGCGAGTGAACGTGGCAGTCTCATCTACACTCTCGTCCAACGCTACTTCTTCAAAATACCAAGCGAGATGCCGCAGTGGTTAGCACACTGGACTAGCATTCGGGAGGACGACCAGCGTTCGGACATCGGTGATTTCCCTAAATCACGCCAAGCAAACGCAGGGCCGGTTCCTCTGAAAGGACGCGGCTGATTTCCTTCCCCATCCTAGACACAGTCCGAACGTATGCTCCTTCTCTAATGACTCGATGCCGGCGGGACATTAAACCCCATGTTCCTTCCTCCCTTCATTCACTTCTTCAAAATAGAGTCCTCCAGGCCGAAAACTGACTTCTGCGACATGGCCGTGAAGGTTCAGTCGCACTGAGCGTACACGCACGCGTTTGGTATTTTGTGCAAGAGCCACAAAAGGACCAAAGAGCCGCCTGTGGCTCCCAAGCCACGGTTTGCCAACCATTGACCTCACCGTAGTACCAGTCACACCACTGAGATCTTGTCATTTAGAAATGTCACCAAATAAATCACTTATTCTACGTTAACCTTTTTCACTATATTAATTTTAAGTGTAAAAAATCTTTGTGCTTAAGTTTTTAATATCATTAGGGTGAAGAGCATTAATATAACTACTGCGACCTGCTCTCCCTTCCGATGTGGTGGGGATAAAATGAACTATAGAGGAAAAAAGAAGTTATACTGCTAGTCTTTCGACTCAGAAGGTGGGTAGCCATCTCGCGCTGAAAAGAGGGGAGAAAAAAAAGTGGTTATGGCTGTATTCCTGCAATGCTTTTGATCAACAAATGCGCACTTGTACAGCCGGTGTCAGACTCTGATTGAAAACCAATATTATCTGAGATGTTGCCACTATCCGGTGTCTCGCATTGGCTCCGACTTTTGTCTGGATAACCGTCTTAAGATTTGAGGATCTCCATCACTGAAGATTCTTTTTCAAATGCATCATACGTTCGCCACTAATTTGTTCCCTTGAGGTGGTTGTGCTATCTTCATCCTGCACGTTGTTACTTTCAACACACCTAACAAGCTGGTAACATCAATACACTAGCAATCTGCCGTCGTTCCGAGCCTGGTGCGAGATTACGATTTGTCGTCGCCATCACTCTTGGATAACACCTTTGTGTCATGCACGGTATACTTTCATTGCGGCGGCACACGAACAGTTTACTAACTTAGCAGTTAGGGAAATGCTTCTACCTCTGGTCCGAAATTCAGTGATCATGCTCTTTTGGACGTCAGGTAAATCGCTCCGTTTCCGTTTATCGTCAACGACTGCAGCCCCTTCGAACATAGGCGGTTGTCACATTACTGTGGAAGAACCTTGTAGTTGCTGTTGCAGGAATAACTGCTGTCAGTTAACAGTAAGATGCGATGATGTGTGAAAGAGTTTTTCAAACGCGTTTTCTGGAGTGATTATACAGTGAAGTGAGTAAGTTTGCTGTCGTGCTTTGTCAGAGTAATGTAAAAGTACAGGTCAGTCGCAATGAAGAAGTGTCAATATTATTGAGCGTAATAGTGGCATCCGGCGATCTCCATCCTAAATGGAGTTAGGTTAATAGTAATATTGATCCGTAATCGAATGCCGTGAAAGTTAATGACACCTTCGTATGTAATTTCAACCCAAGGTAGCGCCTCCGAATGGAGTTTCAGCCCAAGGTATCGGTCAATCGAACGGAGTCATCTGATACGCTTCTCAACAAGACCTAGCCTTGACTTGGTTTATTTGAGTAAATTACTGTAGACCGTAACCTACCACTTTAGCTACCTCACGAAATAAAAATTCTCATAATATCAAAGAGTGACACAAAGAGAGAGGAAAATATTGCACTCAAAACATCGACGCTGAGGTAAACACCGACTATATCACCTAATCGTGAAGTTTTCGCTGCGAGCGAAAATCAGATGCTGCTACTGCAGCTGACATTCGTATTAACACCGTTATTTATTACTTAAAACAGTCACTACCGGCATCGCTGTCTATGCAGTTTGTCTCACTTTATCTGTTATTAGGATAATGATTGTGTAGTTACGTGATATAAACAAAGACGGGACTCAGGCTTCAAGTCACAGATGTATTCGCTTGTCTAACCTGCGTCTACAATGCCGTGAAGGATGTACTCTGGATACGACGCTCTGCTGTTCTCGAAGATCGCTGATCTGTTGCAAGATGGCGGTGGCAATTTTGAAAATTATTAAAATAATGATCAGACCAGAAACAAAAATTTACAGCTGCCTCATCGCATCAGTTGGCGGTAGAACTCACAAACGAAATAAACTTTAACTGTTTTTCAGACTGAATGTGGTGACTGTATCTAACTGGAATGAGATTTTCACTCTGCAGCGGAGTGTGCGCTGAAATGAAACTTCCTGGCAGATTAAAACTGTGTGCCCGACCGAGACTCGAACTCGGGACCTTTGCCTTTCGCGGGCAAGTGCTCTACCAACTGAGCTACCGAAGCACGACTCACGCCCGGTACTCACAGCTTTACTTCTGCCAGTATCCGTCTCCTAACTTCCAAACTTTACAGAAGGTCTTCCGCGAAACATGCAGAACTAGCACTCCTGAAAGAAAGGATACTGTGGAGACATGGCTTAGCCACAGCCTGGGGGATGTTTCCAGAATGAGATTTTCACTCGCGAAAGGCAAAGGTCCCGAGTTCGAGTCTCGGTCGGGCACACAGTTTTGATCTGCCAGGAAGTTTCATATCAGCGCACACTCCGCTGCAGAGTGAAAATCTCATTCTGGAAACATCCCCCAGGCTGTGGCTAAGCCATATCTCCACAGTATCCTTTCTTTCAGGAGTGCTAGTTCTGCATGTTTCGCAGAAGAGCTTCTGTAAAGTTTGGAAGTTAGGTGACGGATACTGGCAGAAGTAAAGCTGTGGGTACCGGGCCTGAGCCGTGCTTCGGTAGCTCAGTTGGTAGAGCACTTGCCCGCGAAAGGCAAAGGTCCCGAGTTCGAGTCTCGGTTGGGCACACAGTTTTAATCTGCCAGGAAGTTTCATATCAGCGCACACTCCGCTGCAGAGTGAAAATCTCATTCTGGAAACATCCCCCAGGCTGTGGCAAAGCCGTGTCTCCACAGTATCCTTTCTTTCAGGAGTGCTAGTTCTGTATGTTTCGCAGAAGAGCTTCTGTAAAGTTTGGAAGTTAGGAGACGGATACTGGCAGAAGTAAAGCTGTGAGTACCGGGCGTGAGTCGTGTTTCGGTAGCTCAGTTGGTAGAGCACTTGCCCGCGAAAGGCAAAGGTCCCGAGTTCGAGTCTCGGTCGGGCACACAGTTTTAATCTGCCAGGAAGTTTTGTATCTAACTGGGTTAGAAACTGATACACAGATACTGCACTTTGGCAGTGACGGCAGCTTAATTACGTATTAAGAGGTTTAGTCGTGAGTTTATTATTCCACACAAAACCAATGGTTGGAGACTTGGCCCACACAAGTCCACAGTTCTGTACGAAGTAACTCACAGTTCGGTGTCCAGAACGAGTTCAGTAAAATTTCCACTCATCAGTAACACGAAACAACCCAGATCACAGACTCTAACTCGCCTTTTATATCGCGAAAACTGCGCTTAACTGACTCCCCAGTGTAAATCACGATGAAATAGTATTCTCCAAACTGTTACTTATTTACACACTGCTAAAATAACTCTTTTTCACAAACTAAGAGACTTTCCTCAAAATCGCAACACACTTGAACTTTCTGTCTTAGCAAAACAGTCCCGCCTTGAACTAACTCACCCATCAACTGTCTCCTTTACCTTCGCACTAGTTTTTCACAGATGTCATTTTTTTCTACAGGTCCAAAGCTTCCACAAGTACATAGACAATACACACAGGATTGGAGGAAAGAGAACCACTTGTATGACTATCCAGAGTTCAGATGGAAACCGAGTTCTAAGCTAAGAAGGCAAAGCAGAAAGGTGGAAGGAGTATATAGAGGGTCTATACAAGGGCGATGTACTTTAGTGCAATATTATGGAAATGGAAGAGGATGTAGATGAAAATAAAATGGGAGATATGATATGCGTGAAGAGTTTGACAGAGCATAAAAGACCTGAGTCGAAACAAAATCCCGGGAGTAGACAACTTTCTATTAGAACTACTGACAGCCTTGGGAGAGCCAGTCCTGACAAAACTCTACCATCTCAAGAAGAATATAATAATTCCAATCCCAAAGAAAGCAGGTGTTGACAGATGTGAAAATTACTGAACTATCAGTTTAATAAGTCACAGCCCCCCATGAACCATAAACCTTGCCGTTGGTGGGGAGGCTTGCGTGCCTCAGCGATACAGATAGCCGTACCGTAGGTGCAACCACAACGGAGGGGTATCTGTTGAGATGCCAGACAAACGTGTGGTTCCTGAAGAGGGGCAAAGCCTTTTCCGTAGTTGCAGGGGCAACGGTCTGGATGATTGACTGACCTGGCCTTGTAACACTAACCAAAACGACCTTGCTGTGCTGGTACTGCGAACGGCTGAAAGCAAGGGGAAACTACAGCCGTAATTTTTCCCGAGGGCATGCAGCTTTACTGTTTGGTTAAATGATGATGGCGTCCTCTTGGGTAAAATATTCCGGAGGTAAAGTAGTTCCCCATTCGGATCTCCGGGCGGGGACTACTCAAGAGGACGTCGTTATCAGGAGAAAGAAAACTGGCGTTCTACGGATCGGAGAGTGGAATGTCAGATCCCTTAATCGAGCAGGTAGGTTACAAAATTTAAAAAGGGAAATGGATAGGTTAAAGTTAGATATAGCGGGAATTAGTGAAGTTCGGTGGCAGGAGGAGCAAGACTTCTGGTCAGGTGACTACAAGGTTATACACAAATCAAATAGGGGTAATGCAGGAGTAGATTTAATAATGAATAGGAAAATAGGAATGCGGTAAGCTACTACAAACAGCATGGTGAACGCATTATTGTGGCCAAGATAGATACGAAGCCCACGTCTACCACAGTAGTACAAGTTTATATGCCAACTACCTCTGCAGATGACGAAGACATTGAAAAATGCATGAAGAAATAAAAGAAATTATTCAGATAGTAAAGGGAGACGAAAATTTAATAGTGGTAGGTGACTGGAATTCTTCAGTAGGAAAAGAGAGAGAAGGAAACATAGTAGGTGAATATGGATTGGGAGTAAGGAACGAAAGAGGAAGCCGACTGGTAGAATTTTGCACAGAGCACACCTAATCATAGCTAACACTTGGTTCGAGAATCATAAAAGAAGACTGTATACATGGAATAACCCTGGAGATACTAAAAGGTATCATATAGATTATATAATGGTAAGACAGAGATTTAGGAACCAGATTTTAAATTGTAAGACATTTCCAGGGGCAGATGTGGGCTCTGACCACAATCTATTGGTTATGAACTGTAGATTAAAACTGAAGAAACTGCAAAAAGGAGGGAATTTATGGAGATGGGATCTAGATAAACTGAGAGAACCAGAGGTTGTAGAGAGTTTCAGGGAGAGCATAAGGGAACCCAGTTCTAAGCAAAGAAGGGAAGGCGGAAAGGTGGAAGGAGTATATAGAAAGTTTATACAAGGGCGATGTACTTGAGGACAATGTTTTGGAAATGGAAGAGGATGTAGATGAAGATGGATTGGGAGATATGATACTGCGTGAAGAGTTCGACAGAGCATTGAAAGACCTGCGTCGAAACAAAGTCCCGGGAGTAAACAACATTCCATTAGAACTACTGACAGCCTTGGGAGAACCAGTCCTAACAAAACTCTACCATCTGATGAGCAAGATGTATGAGACAGGAGAAATACCCTCAGACTTCAAGAAGAATATAATAATTCCAATCCCAAAGAAATCAGGTGTGGACAGATGTGAAAATTACCGAACTATCAGATTAATAAGTCACAGCTGCAAAATACTAACGCGAATTCTTTACAGCCGAATTGAAAAACTGGTAGAAGCCGACCTCGGAGAAGATCGGTTTGGATTTCGTAGAAATATTGGAACACGTGAGGCATTACTGACCCTACGACTTATCTTAGAAGAAAGATTAAGGAAAGGCAAACCTACGTTTCTAGCATTTGTAGACTTCGAGAAAGCTTATGAACAATGTTGACTGGAATACTCTCTTTCAAATTCTAAAGATGGCAGGGATAAAATACAGGGAGCGAAAGGATATTTACAATTTGTACAGAAACCAGATGACAGTTATAAGAGTCGAGGGACATGAAAGGGAAGCAGTGGTTGGGAAGGGAGTAAGACAGGGTTTAGCCTATCCCCTATGTTATTCAATCTGTATATTGAACAAGCAGTAAAGGAAACAAAAGAAAAATTCGGATTAGGAATTAAGAGGCATAGAGAAGAAATAAAAACTTTGAGGTTCGCCAATGACATTGTAATTCTGTCAGAGACAGCAAAGGGCCTGGAAGAGCAACTGAACGGAATGGACAGTGTCTTGAAAGGAGGATATAAGATGAACATCGACAAAAGCATGGAATGTAGTCAAATTAATTCGGGTGATGCTGCGGGAATTAGATTAGGAAATGAGACACTTAAAGTAGTAAAGGAATTTTGCTATTTGGGGAGAAAAATAACTGATGATGGTCGAAGTAGAAAGGATATAAAATGTAAACTGGCAATGGCAAGGAAAGCTTTTCTGAAGAAGAGAAATTTGTTAACATCGAGTATAGATTTAAGTGTCAGGAAGTCGTTTCTGAAAGTACTTTTATGGAGTGTAGCCATGTATGGAAGTGAAACATAGACGATAAGTAGTTTGGACAAGAAGAGAATAGAAGCTTTCAAAATGTGGTGCTACAGAAGAATCCTGAAGATTAGATGGGTAGATCACATAACTAATGAGGAGGTATTGAATAGAATTGGGGAGAAGAGGAGTTTGTGGCACAACTTGACTAGAAGAAGGGACCGGTTGGTAGGACATGTTCTGAGGCATCGAGGGGTTACCAATTTAGTTGTGGATTGCAACGTGGAGGGTAAAAATCGTAGAGGGGGATCCAGAGATGAATACACTAAGCAGATTCAGAAGGATGTAGTTGGCAGTAGGTATTGGGAGATGAAGAAGCTTGCACAGGATAGAGTAGCATGGAGAGATGCATCAAACCAGTCTCAGGACTTAAGACCACAATAACAACATCATTAATTTAGATAACACTTTCTCATTACATGATAGCGCACATCGATCATAACATAACGGAAGGTAATTAAGAAAAGATAATAAATGAAATAAATACAACTTTGTGTTGCTCCCTACGAGACACTGACTAATTGAAATAGTGTCACCAGAATACCGAAACACTGTTACCTGACTACCAAAAGGAGGGCCAAAATATATCCCTCACAACAGATGTCATTTAATATAGGCGATTACCCGTTTCGACCGTTTGGTTCATCCTCAGACCTTTTCAGCTTTGTTTCAGTACGGCTCCTCAAGTAGGTCGCCTTGTAGGCCTGCTTCAACACAGAAGTACAGTACACCGTAATTAAGCTGAAGAGATTTAAACGTGGATCGTAATGGCCTATGTCAAATGGCAACTCTGACTGAACTGTTACATCTTTCCAACGGTGGCTACACCCCTCCATAGACAGCATACCAACACTAATACAACAACAGCAACTAAATACAGAAGAATCTAACCAGATGATCCTCACATTTAGGATTCCGTATATTCCGTGGCAGCTTTGGTCTCCGCACTTTTCACAGTATGTTACATTATTTTCAATACAAGTGCTTGGATAAAATTGTTATCTTTAAAGACAACAGTCATTCGCTAAGACAAAAAACTGCACATAGCCCCCGTTCAGACATGCATCGGTACTTGCTGACGTTCCCTCGCCGATGCTTTTAAGGAATGGCCAGTAACTAACATTCGGAAAAAGAAAGGTGGCGTAGGATCTAGCTGCTAGCAAAACGCAAGAAATATACTGTAAATATGTCTGCTGTGTAGGCGGACGTGGGTGGCCGAAAGGCGTTGCCTGTGGCAGTTTGGACTGCACTGAACTGAAGGCGGCTACAGGAGAGCAGAGATGAAGCATCCACGGTTTGTTCAAACATTTGTCTTGCTTGCCTATGTCAGTTGAGTTCATCAGAATTTAACGGTATTTCCATACTTCCTGCCGATATTTTTGTTTGGGGGAAAAATATCTTACAGGCTAAAATCTAGAGCAGGGCCCTCAAAACAAGCCAGCGGGAGGGAAGCTGAGTTGAGTTCTGTTTGTATACGCGGAGGCAAACAAACTATTCGGCTGCAGATCAATACGGCCGAGGTCAGGCGCGGCTTGTTTAAAAAATAAAAAAAAGGAGTACTGTGCTGAATCCAGCGGAAAAACTCACTGCACTGCAGGCAACAAGGTGTGGCACAGGTGTGCAGAAGGAGACGCGTCCCCTACAAAATTACTTTTAATAAGAATCACAAAGAATACAAAAAATTTCTAATGTGTGCAATTCTGCGAGGCTTGGCAGTAGCACCTAAAAACTGTTACAGTTGCGTTACGGCTCCTGTGCAACACCCTAAGTGAGACGACAGAGCTATAATTTCCGCCATTTGAATTCCTATCTGCTATTTGCGGGTCACAATAGGTTCCCTGCATAGCAACTTCCGTTGAGGAAACTTGCCAGAATTCAGCTCAAGCAGAACGTAAAATTTGTTATTTTAGTAAAAATGTTAAATTTTAGGTGAACGGGCAAGTATCCAAACGACAATGTGTGAGTAAAATACAGGTATGGGAGAGTGTTGTACATGCAGGAAAATGCACCAAGGAACTGCTGATGTTTGCTGGTTCGTGTTTCAATCTAGTGACCTAGTTTAGAATCACACGAAGGAACCACACTAACGACCGCCATAAGAAGTTCCCGTCATATTCTACTGTTGTTGTTGTTGTGAGACTTGAGGTTGCGTTTTGTGATGCGTTTGAGTTACGAATTTTTTTATTTAAGTGCTGTATAATATATCGGAGCTATTTTGAGGGCAATTCGGCAATTACAGAATTTTATGATGAGTAGTTATGTTTAATTGTAAAACTAGTTACATAACGTGTGGACTGTTACGCCATACTTTGCCAGTCGTGCATGCAAACGAAATGCGTTTCTTTAACGTCTTAATAAGTTTCCCTGTCTCAAAATGGAATTTCGTATTACGTGCAAGTAGCCACTATTTCAGTTTCTTTTAACTTGTAACTGGTTTTTGATAATACTTCATCTTGACTTAACTTCACTTACTGATACTGGTATGTAGTAGATTAATACCGCAACACACAGACCTTTAAGTATAGTATAGGAAAGATTTTCTAGGTTGCAACACTTCTAAATTTAATACTTATCGTCGGATACAGGTCTAAATTGTAAGTTGGTTTCACATTTGGAAACACCTTACTTTTCTGGAGAAATGTCTGTAATTTCAGGAAAGGACTGCAGCACACATAAACCGAATACGATCATTTTAAAGTCGCTTAATATACATTAAACTTCTGTTGCAGTGCTGGCTGTAAGACAAAGCCTGAAAAGTGTTCCAAGAGACAGCGCTCTCCCCTACATACAGGATGTCCGAGGAGGAATGGTCAGTGTTCGGAGACGTGACACGAAAGATCATTCGAAACAAAAAATGTCTAGTTAAAATTGATTCTAAAATGCATACCTTACGATCTGAGAGCTTTTATTCATCTTCGATGCTGTGAAACAAATCTCTTCTATTGCAAGCTCTTTGCTTTCCATATTTTGGGAGGAGATAGTATGGACCAAAGGAAGGAAAAAGCGTACAGTAAACATAGGGTCCAAAATGCGTACCTTAAGAGCTATGTGAGCTTGTTCAGTACATGAGATGTGTTTCACAGTATCGAAGATTAAGAAGTGCTCATACCTCTTACGTCGCAAAACCCCATGGCGTACAATATTTCTTAATTCTCGAAAACTAGTTGTGGGCAGCCAACCTCTTTAAGAACTAACTTCTAAATTTTTGTGCGCAAAGTTAAATGGATAACGCGAAAATTATGGGCCTAGTTATAGCTCTTCAAGTGGGTGATTTGCACAAAACTTCACTCTGACTAACGCTATCTGACGAAGTAGTATGTTAATTATGATTTTCGTCTGACTGCTAATATCTTTCTGGACAAGATTAAAAGCGTACAACTTAAGGTAAGTGAAGGGGTCGAACAGAAACAATGATTAAATTCTATATTCACATTTATTCGTAATCACACTTAAGTGATCAACAGATATACAGGGGCGGGCAGGAATCCTGCACGCGTGCGGTTCACTTGCACACGTGCAGTTAATAGGTCTTCTGCGTGCACACAGGGGCAAGCTGGTCACCCGCTTCTCTCCCCTCCCCACCATACCGTCTCTCCGCTCCTTCGCCTGTAACTTGTTTTGTTTCCGAGCTTGCTTTATTCAATGACGGAATAAGGCTAGTGAAAGTGGTTGAAAAGAATCATGGTTTGGCAGGCCATGGTGGCCGAGCGGTTCTAGGCGCTACACTCTGGAACCTCGCGACCGCTACGGTCGCAGGTTCGAATCCTGCCTCGGGCATGGATGTATGTGATGTCCTTAGGTTAGTTAGGTTTAAGTAGTTCTAAGTTCTGGGTGACTGATGACCTCAGAAGTTAAGTCCCATAGTGCTCAGAGCCATTTTTTTAATCATGGTTTGAAAGAGTACTTATTACCTAAGATACGCTTTATGTAATTACGACAGGCGGAGTTTACAATACGTTTAGTGTCTGGAACCAAATTTCTACATACAGACAAACGCAGTTACGTCAATTATCATCACTGATGTTTGCTCTAATCCGAGAATTATTAATTTTCCTACCAAAAATCTCTCACAAACGTATGCCGAGCCAAACATTGACATTATCTTCGCGGCTTCACGATGGAGACGAGGAAAAACTTGCTGTGGAAAGTCGTGATAAGCCTATTACACCTTTTGCCAAAAGGAACTTGTGTCTCAGACGAGAATTACACTGTAGATCTATTAATTCCATTTGTAAATTGGGATGAATATCATCTACAGAAACAGCAAAAGGTCTCGAGAACAATTCATAAGCTTGAGATAAATATGATATATCCCCAAATCGCTTGAGAAATTCTTGTTTTATTGTACTAAGTAGGGAAACATATTCTTTGCAATTCTGTTCTCGCACAGTAGACAGTGTAGGGAAATGCATTGTGTTCCCTGACGAGAGGTGTCGTTCCCACAGCTAAGCTTGCTAAGTGAAAGCTTGCACCTTTTCAGCCATTTCACAAATTAGCTGATTTTTCTCCTTGCAAACTTGTGTTCAATGCATTCATGTGTCCTGTAATGTCCACTAAAAATGGAAGCTCGACAACCCACTCTGGATCTTCTAAATTGGGGTCGTAACTTCCTTTGGCCTTTAAAAACTGATTTATTTGTATTCTCAGCTCAAAAAATCTTTTGAGTACATTATCGTGGCTAAGCCAGAGGACTTCACTGTGGTATTGTATGTCACCGTACTCTTCCCCAGTTTCAGCTAAATATGTGTGAAACTCCCTATGTGTAAGCCCCTGGGATCTGAAATAATTAACTGCCCGAATAACCACTTGCATGACGTCCCCCAGTTTTGCTGCTTTTGCACAGAGTACTTCTTGGTGCAAAATGCAGTGGGTGCTGTACAATGACTCTTCTGTACGCTGTACCTTTTTTCTTAGTAATCCAACAAATCCCATTTGTTCTCCTTTCATTGAAGGTGTTCCGTTTGTTGTCACTGACACCAAACGTTCCTAGTTTAAGCCACCTGAATCGACAGCTTCTTCGACGGCTTTTAGGATGTCCGCGCCGGTGCTCGTGCTTTTTAAAGATCTCATATCCAACCAAAATCCTGGCACAATTGCATCCATCCAGATTTACATGAGGATTAAATGGAAGGCAGTGTCACTTCCCTATCACATAAATTACTACTTGCTCTCTTAAGTATTACTCTCTCCCAAAGTTCAAAGATAACTGATAACTTTTTAACTCTCTAATTCTCGACCGGAAGAGCGATTGGAAGTTGGTGACTAAAACCCAGATGTCCAATCATTCATTACCAGTGCAAAAAGAGATGACACAGGCGATCGTCCTAGATTCCACATGTGTGAAATCAAATTAATCTACTCTGGCGGCGCTGCAATTTATACTCATCGTAAATACGACCGAGCTGACTGAGCAGTGCACGGGAGATGGGCTGGCCCCTCCGTGAAGACGGAGTTGTCAGCACTTTTGGAGGACTCCGAGAAGTGACAGTCTCTCCGTTCTGCTACGCCAGGTCGAACACGACACCGCGTCATCCTAATCCTAGTTCGATGCAGACACTAGGTGCCAGTCGCCAAAGCCTGAATTATGAACCATCACAGTTCAGTCAGGAGAGTTCTTTCCTACAGAGAATCCCGCCAAAAATAATGCGTCTTTTTCAGCCTGTAATGACATTATGAAACTCCTACTACTACCAAAAAGCATTCATCTCAACACTGTAATCTGAAGTCGCACATCTTCACATAATCCACACTTTTTTTAACCAACTGTGTTCGGGAAATTCAGTGAGTTTTGCTATGAGGCTATAGTTTCTTTCCTAAGACACTCGCTTTCTACAAGCGGCAAGAACACATGAAAGAGGCAACTGATTCCTGCACACAGTGCCCTTTGGCTGGACATTAGCCCTAAGCAGTCATGTGGGAGGACAATGCTTGCCGCCCCTTGTGAGTTCAGGACCGTCCTCACTACCATTACTCTTACACTACCCAGGTTCCAGTCCTGTCCATCGGTCACCGAATTGCTCAGGCGAAGCGGTCAGTGGGATGGCACTGGGGCTCTGGGTGCAGTTTAGATATCAAATTTATAAGCAAATTAATTAAATCAATCAATTAATTACTATACCCCTCGAACCCAACAAGCCCTAATGACGTCATGTGCTTTTCCTCAGCCGGCACTTTGGTCCACCCCCTCCCCTTCACCACCCATCGCCTTCTCCCAGCTACCCTACTGCCACGAATTTCGAATTTTGGCAGGAATTTCGAATTTTGGGGGGAATTTCACTGATCCAGGGGTGTGCTGAGGTACCACCCCACCTCCCACCCGGAAAGCATCAACAAAAGCAAAACGAGGATAATGAAATGTAGTCGAATTAAGTCGGGAGATGCTGAGGGTATTAGATTAGGAAATGAGACACTTAAAGTAGTAAATGAATTTTGCTATTTGGGGAGAAAAACAACTGATGATGGTCGAAGTAGAAAGGATATAAAATGTAAACTAGCAATGGCAAGGAAAGCGTTTCTGAAGAAGAGAAATTTGTTAACATCGAGTATAGATTTAAGTGTCAGGAAGTCGTTTCTGAAAGTATTTTTATGGAGTGTAGCCATGTATGGAAGTGAAACATAGACGATAAGTAGTTTGGACAAGAAGAGAATAGAAGCTTTCAAAATGTGGTGCTACAAAAGAATGCTGAAGATTAGATGGGTAGATCACATAACTAATGAGGAGGTATTGAATGGAATTGGTGAGAAGAGGAGTTTGTGGCACAACTTGACTAGAAGAAGGGATCGATTGGTAGGACATGTTCTGAGGCATCAAGGGATCGCCAATTTAGCATTGGAGGGCAGCGTGGATGGTAAAAATCGTAGAGGGAGACCAAGAGATGAATACACCCAGCAGATTCAGAAGGATGTAGGTTGCATTAGGTACTGGGAGATGAAGAAACTTGCACAGGATAGAGTAGCATGGAGAGCTGCATCAAACCAGTCTCAGGACTGAAGACCACAACAACAACAACAATGCATAGAAGCAAACAACGAGTGCCTAAAATCGTAATACAGCTCAAAGATTGACGATGTCATACAACTGGTTTTATCCTGCTGGGAAAAAGAATCACAAGACTACTCGCACTCTACATAGGATGATCCCTTCACCTAGAAGCTGGCGGGAAAAAGGCTGGAGTGAAGGGTATTATCTTTAATTTGGTGGGAATTGTGTTCAATTGACGAGATACTTGTGCTGTACAGTGAGGATTTTAAAAACTTTATAACATATAAGCATGCATCTGAGGACTGACTGTCGCTGTCTGACGTCAGAGTTCGCTAAAGACAGCTCCTGTAGCACTGCTCCACAATCACCCTTTAATCTATATGCTCGAAATTCAGGAAGGCCAATACAAGCTACCATAACTCATGGAAAATGCTTCCCTGTTCTAATGACACATAGAAATTGCCGTGAAAAAAAAAAAAAAAACAGAACAGGTAAACAACGGATCATAATGCGACACACGTACTGGGCAGTAGGAAAATCGTATTATAACACAACTATTGTAAAAACCGATACCAGAAGACTGCACCAGGAGAGACAGGGACAGTTGCAAGTGTGTCCTCCTCGATGGGTGGTCTCAAACTAGCCATCTTGCAGCCTGTCTTACTCCCCCCCCCCCCCCCCATCGCCCCTCATCCCTCTCTCACCACAATAGGTAGGGATAGAACCCTATTCCGTCTTGTCATTAACGGGCCACAAGGGATCCTTCTGGCGGCATTGATACATTGTCTCCAATCTGTGGAGATCAGTCACGGATAGATAAAAGACAAGAACAGGACGCTTCATGCAATTTTTTAAACGCATTTCTCAGAAAAACTTGGCCCCTGGAACAACAACGAAATTCCAGATAACTTTCCAGATCGCTTTCCCAAACGTCCGTTGCTGGGAGCAGAGCCTTCGGCCAACTGAGGTCAGAGCAGCTTGCCGCCGATCTGCTGGCGGCGTCACCGATGAGCACGTGGCTAGGCAGTCAGCGCTATCGACGCCGACAAAAGCTACACATACACAGTACGCAACAACGCTGCTGTCTCTCAGAACAGAGTGAGATAAAAGACGGCTATCCTGACCGCGGGTTGTTTGTCTATGAAATAGGCCCCCACGCCTCCAGTAGCTCCGCCCATGGGAGCACGCCATTCTGAGAATAAAAAAACTTAGCAGTTGTATTTAGCGTCAATGCACCTCCTATAATCAAGCATCCATAAAACAAAAAAGAAAACACAACTGCGATGATAATAAATGACCTCTTTCTACGAGTGTAGATCATTTTCTTTTTGTGTTATGAGCAAACTCGGTATAATTTTTATGTTTGAATGCTGGACAAAATTCGCATCACTCCCCCCCTTTATTTCGCGACATCCAACAAAGTGGAATAAGGAAAACAACAGCCACAGTACAGATGACCAAACTGCAGAAGTCGGAATGACTTCTGTGAGTTTGATGGACAAAATTATATAGCTTGAGAGTGTCCATCACGTTCAAATGAGTGTCTGTAAATAAACTGTCATGCATGTGTGTATTACAAACATTTCAGACACATGAAATAACATTACAGAATACAGCATTTCATGTCATTTGTTCACACTATTTTACATTCCATAACAACAAGCTATAATTCAAGTGGACGTTGCTGTTTAGTGCACTATACTGGTACCCGTTTTACCAATGCGACGCTAAATCGCACTGGCGTTTACGAAACAAATCGTGAGAGCCTGCCTCTTAACGTCACGTGGTAGAGAACCCTATACGATTCCTCAGATACATCGAAAACAAGTACCGTAAGCATTATGACATTTGACATTTTATTTGCTCCGTAACTCGCCTCTAGCGACATGTATGTGAACTTTCTGTCACCCAGTAGACAATCATTCGCAACAGCAGCGGATTCTTACATTCTATTTTCATAAGCAATTTTATCATCACGGAACTGCATGTTTCATGCAATATACTCACATGTAGGGAAAAATACTATCATTTGTAGGTTCTACAAAGAGACATAATTCAAGTGGTGTCTACTTTATAAAGAGAGGTTATGAAGTACATACACTACGTGATCAAAAGTATCCGGACACCTAGCTGAAAACGACTTTCAAGTTCGTGGCGCCCTCCATCGGTAATGCTGGAATTCAGTATGGTGTTGGCCCACCCTTAGCCTTGATGATAGCTTCCACTCTCGCAGGCATATGTTCAATCAGGTGCTAGAAGATTTCTTGGGGAATGGCAACCCATTCTTTACGGAGTGTTGCACTGAGGAGAGGTATCGGTGTCGGTCGGTGAGGCCTGCCATTCTAAAATGTCCCAAACGTGTTCTATAGGATGCAGGTCTGGACTCTAAGCAGGCCAGTCCGTTACAGGGATGTTATTATCGTGTAACCACTCCGCCACAGTCCGTGTATTATGAGCAGGTGAACGATCGTGTTGAAAGATGCAATCGCCATCCCCGAATTGCTCCTTAACAGTGGGAAGCAAAAAGCTGCTTAAAACATCAATGTAGGTCTGTGCTGTGATAGTAACACTCAAAAAAACAAGGGGTGCAAACCCGCTCCATGAAAAACACGGCCACACCATAACAACACTGACTCCGAATTTTACTGTTGGCACTACACTTGCTGGCGGATGACGTTCACCGCGCATTCGCCGTACCCACACCGTGCCATCGGATCGCTACATTGTGTACGTGATTCATCACTCCACACAACGTTTTTCTGCTGTTCAATCGTCCACTGTTTACGTTCCTTACACCAAGCGAGGCGTCGTTTGGCATTTACCAGCTTGATGTGTGGCTTATGAGCAGCCGCTCAACCATGAAATCCAAATTTTCTCACCTCCCGCCAAATAGTACTTGCAGTGGATCATGATGCAGTTTGGAATTCCTGTCTGATGGTCAGGATAGATGTCTGCCTGTTACACATTACGACCCTCTAGGCGGTCTCTGTCAGTCAACAGACGACGTCGGCCTGCAAGCTTTTGTGCTGTACGCGTCCCTTACGTTTCCACTTCACTATCACATCGGAAACAGATGACCTAGGGCTGTTTAGGAGCGTGGAAATCTCACGTACAGACGAATGACGCAAGTGACACCCAATCACCTGACCACGTTCGAAGTCCGTGAGTTCCGCGGAGCGCTCCATTCTGCTCTCTCACGATGTCTAGTGACTACTGATGTCGCTCATTTGGAGTACTTTGCAGTAGGTGGCAGCACAATGCACCTCATATGAAAAGGGTATGTTTTTGGGGCTGTCCGGATAGTTTTGGTCAAATAGTGTATGAAATAACACAGGACTTGGGGTAACATCTATTTTTTAAAAACGCAATCGTTATGAAATAATACAGTCATGATTCCACGAGAATAGATATAGCTGATTTCTGTTCGTTTTACGAGAAAAATCGGTGCAGCTTGAGGGCTTTCCGTGTGTTCAGATTACAAATTGTCATGCATGAGGGCATTACGTTCATTTCTGACATATGAAATACCGATACAGATCAGCATCTATATAGTCATTTAATACATTTGAGGGCATTCCTCATCGTTATTTTGTAACGTCAAGAGTAAAACAATGAACTACTGCATCCGAACTTTAACCAGTCATACCACTCTTAGTAATAGAACCTCCAACAAGATTTTACCGCGTCTCTTTTTTCCGATATATCGGAAAACATATACTGTCTGCTTGTCGACATCGAGCATATTACATATACACATATTGCTCCATTGGAGCAGGTGATTAGTGGTCGAAATCGCTTGCACAGACCTATGTAAAGGTTTGTCACCCGTACTGCAGGATGACCACATTCAGCATACATCAGTCACAAGAGAGGGGTTCTGTGGTGTTCTTTCAGCAGTAGCAGGTGCTACACCGATATTATACGTTCCGATCCGTTGGTTCTTACAGGTGTCTGGACATCATAGGGTGTACACTATGCAGCTCCCACAACACACAGGATGGTAGAAATAAAACACAGAGGCGATATTTCTCATTAGCAAAAATGTGGAAGACATCACAACATACCGTAAATGGATGTGTTTGCGGCACAGTATGCAGTTAATCTCATCTTCCACAGTGCCGGCGTAGGAGATGTCTCGATGTTCCTTTTCGAGGAGCATTGTTTCCCCATATTGCAAACATGCATATGATTACTGTTCCGGTGTTGACTGTCGCTGAAGCGTGCTGTTCACAACATAGGCGAGGTAGCAGAAATAAAAAGTGGTGCTGTTATCTTATTGCTGAAAAAAATATGTGGACGGCATCTCAGCATACGGAAATAGGACGAGTCTGAAGCACTGAGGGACGCTTAGAAACAACTGTCTGAATGTGATAACCTCTACATTTAATCCCATGCTCCACAGTGACAGGTAACAGACATCCATTGTTCTATCAAGGCTCACTCCATCTTTGCCGAGTGGTGTCAGTCAATCATTATGTGGTAACCAACAGCGCACCAGTAGACAGATGGCACGGGAAGGAAACCAATGATACGGGACAATGTACTCTAATACACACCGCAGTTGATAGAGCGATCAATTTTAGCTTTTACCCTTTTTTTCCGTAATTTTAACGCCACCAAATGATTCAGCAGAATGCTTCCCAGGTTCTGTATCGTTTCTAATATAGAAGTACCATATACTAGATTCCGAACATAGATAGATGGCTGTGCAGTATGTCCATTGAGCAATATACACCAAAGTATATCAGACAGCGTCCTATACCCTTGCAATTCGGTTATCTACATATTTCCAGCAAATCGATAATAGTGCAGAATTTACGATTACGACGAGCCATCTTTGCCTGTGTGGATGGGCATCACAGAGTATTCTCACATTCGTAGGATAAAGTCAGAGATTGATACATCCCCGCCGCCCCCACACCATATTGTCTTTGCCCCCCCCCCCCCCCCAGCAGCACGCTGGCCAGTTTAATCTGCAAGTGACCGGAAGTATGAAGGTCCCATAACCACTCATTCCATGTCTTATGAAGCAACAAAGTGGGATGTGTCGAAAACTACTGTTCAGCGAAGACTGCTCCGTGCCAAAATAAACCACGGCAAATCCATCCAAGTGCATAAGATCTCTACAGATGAGTGCACATCGAGGATGGTAACATCCCTTACCGGTGTATAGTTGACATGAGAGTGTTGTCATGATATAACAAATAGTTAAGAAGAATCGTGTTGCGTATACATGATGGAGATCCAGACAGATGGACTTCGAAACATTTCACGTAAATCAACTGCGCTATCAATTCTGAAGTATTATTCCACTGTCTAGAGGCAGTACCAGTGAGGTATATGAGTGTGAGAGAACTGATCGTAGAGCATACACATATATGGCTACACGGTTATGGAACTAAAATGCCATGTTGTTAAAGCTACATGGTTTCTGAAGTATTAGTCATTCGGAATGCAACGCTCTTAATACTGTAATGCAGGAAGCATTTGTCCAACATTAGCTATGGAACCACCCTGCAAGTGTCTTATTCCAATCACTATGGTAACAAACACTAAAATAATAAAACTACTTCCTTCCACACTAATCTGGTGTCCTAGGAAAGAGTCGTCAGTGTACAGGGTGGTCCATCGATCGTGACCGGGCCAAATATCTCACGAAATACGCGTCAAACGAAAAAACTACAAAGAACGAAACTTGTCTAGCTTCAAGGGGGAAACCAGATGGCGCTATGGTTGGCCCGCTAGATGGCGCTGCCATAGGTCAAACGGATATCAACTGCGTTTTTTTAAAATAGGAACCCCCATTTTTATTACATATTCGTGTAGTACGTAAAGAAATATTAATGTTTTAGTTGGACCACTTTTTTCGCTTTGTGATAGTTGGCTCTGTAATTGTCACAAACATATGGCTCACAATTTTAGACGAACAGTTGGTAACAGATAGGTTTCTTAAATTAAAATACAGAACGTAGGTACGTTTCAAAATTTTATTTCGGTTGTTCCAATGTGATACATGTACCTTTATGAACTTATCATTTCTGAGAACGCATGATGTTACAACATGATTACCTATAAATACCACATTAATGCAATAAATGCTCAAAATGATGTCCATCAACCTCAATGCATTTGGCAATACGTGTAACGACATTCCTGTCAACAGTGAGTAGTTCGCCTTCCGTAATGTTCGCACATGCATTGACAATGCGCTGCGCATGTTGTCAGGCGTTGTCGGTGGATCACGATAGTAAATATCCTTGAACTTTCCCCACAGAAAGAAATCCGGGGACATCAGATGCGGTGAACGTGCGGGCCATGGTATGGTGCTTCGACGACCAATCCACCTGTCATGAAATATGCTATTCAATACCGCTTCAACCGCACGCAAGCTATGTGCCGGACATCCATCATGTTGGAAGTACATCGCCATTCTTTCATACAGTGAAACATCTTGTAGTAACATCGGTAGAACATTACGTAGGAAATCAGCATACACTGCACGATTTAGATTGCCATCGATAAACTGGGGGCCAATTACCCTTCTTCCCATAATGCCACACTATACATTAATCCGCCAAGGTCGCTGATGGTCCACTTGTCGCAGCTATCTTGGATTTTTTGTTGCCCAATAGTGCATATTATGCCTGTTTACGTTACCGCTGTTGGTGAGTGACGCTTCGTCGTTAAATAGAACGCGTGCAAAAAATCTGTCATCGTCCCGTAATTTCTCTTGTGCCCAGTGGCAGAACTGTACACGATGTACAAAGTATTCGCCATGCAATTCCTGGTGCACAGAAATATGGTACGGGTGCAATCGATGTTGACGTAGAATTCTCAGCACCGACGTTTTTGAGATTCCCGATTCTCGCGCAATTTGTTTGCTACTGATGTGCGGATTAGCCGCGACAGCTCGTAAAACACCTACTTGGGCATCATCATTCGTTGCAGGTCGTGGTTGACGTTTCACATGTGTCTGAACACTTCCTGTTTACTTAAATGACGTAACTATCCGGCGAACGGTCCGGACACTTGGATGATGTCGTCCAGGATACCGAGCAGCATACATAGCACACGCCCGTTGGGCATTTTGATCACAAGAGCCATACATCAACACGATATCGACCTTTTCCGCAATTGGTAAACGGTCCATTTTAACACGGGCAATGAATCACGAAGCAAATACCGGTCGCACTGGCGGAATGTTAAGTGATACCACGTACTTATACATTTCTGACTATTATAGAGCCATCTGTCACAAAGCGAAAAAAGTGGTCCAATTAATACATTCATATTTCTTTATGTACTACACGATTATGTAATAAAAATGGAGGTTACTATTTAAAAAACGCAGTTGATATCTGTTTGGCCTATGAAAGCGCCATCTAGCGGGTCAGTAATATCTGGATTCCCCCTTCAAGCTAGACAAGTTTCGTATTTTGTAGTTTTTTCGTTTGATGCTTACTTCGTGAGATATTTGGCCCGGTCACCATCAATGGACCACCCTGTATGTCCGAAACTCAACCAACTAGAACGAAGTCAGGAGACTGCTCTTCTGTCTCTTACGAAATTAATGGATTTTATGTCTTACGGAAACGTACAAACCATCAATCACACTTCCCCCGTCACTCGTGTTTATTACACTACTGGCCATTAAAATTGTTACACCACGAAGATGACGTGCTACAGACGCGAAATTTAACCGACAGGAAGAAGATGCTGTGATATGCAAATGATTAGCTTTTCAGAGCATTCACACAAGGTTGGTGCCGGTGGCGACACCTACAACGTGCTGACACGAGGAAAGTTTCCAACCGATTTCTCATACACAAACAGCACTTGACCGGCTTGCCTGGTGATACGTTGTTGTGATGCCTGGTGTAAGGACGAGAAATGCGTACCATCACGTTTCCGACTTTGATAGAGGTCGGATTGTAGCCTATCGCGCTTGCGGTTCATCGTAACGTTACATTGCTGCTCGCGTTGGTCGAGATCCAATCACTAATAGCAGAATATGGAATCGGTGGGTTCAGGAGGGTAATACGGAATGCCGTGCTGGATGCCAACGGCCTCGTATCACTAGCAGTCGAGATGACAGGCATCTTATCCGCATGGCTGTTACGAATCGTGCAGCCACGTCTCGATCCCAGAATCAACAGATGGGGATGTTTGCAAGACAACAACCATCTGCACGAAGAGTTCGACGACGTTTGCAGCAGCATGGATTATCAGCTCGGTTGCCATGGCTGCGGTTGCCCTTGACGCTGTATCACAGACAGGAGCGCCTGCGATGGTGTACTCAACGACGAACCTGGGTGCACGAATGGCAAAACGTATTTTTTTCGGATGAATCCAGGTTCTGTTTACAGCATCATGATGGTCGCATCCGTGTTTGGCGACATCCGCGGTGAACACCCATTGGAAGCGTGTATTCGTCATCGCCATACTGAAGTATCATCCGGCATGATGCTATGGGGTGCCATTGGTTACACGTCACCTCTCGTTGGCAGTGACGGCACTTTGAACAGTGGACGTTACATTTCAGATGTGTTACGACCCGTTGCTCTATCCTTCATTCGATCCCTGCGAAACCCTACAATTCAGCAGGATAATGCACGACCGCATGTTGCAGGTCCTGTACGGGTCTTTCTGGATACAGAATATGTTCGACAGCTGCCCTGGCCAGCACATTCTCCAGATTTCTCGCCAATTGAAAACGTCTGATCAATGGTGGCCGAGCAACTGGTCGTCACGATATACCAGTCAACACTCTTGATGAACTGTGGTATCGTATCTCTCACCAATTGAAAACGTCTGGTCAATGGTGGCCGAGCAACTGGCTGGTCACAATACGCTAGTCACTACTCTTGATGAACTGTGGTATCGTGTTGAAGCTGCATGGGCATATGTACCTGCACACGAAATCCAAGTTCTGTTTGACTCAATGCCGAGGCGTATCAAGGCCTTTATTACGGCCAGAGGTGGTTGTTCTGGGTACTGATTTCTCAGGATCTATGTACCCAGATTGCGTGAAAATGTAATCACATGTCAGTTCTAGTATAATATATTTGTCCAATGAATACCCGTTTATCACCTGCATTTATGCTTGGTGTAGTAATTTTAATGGCCAGTAGTGTATTATTAGTAGTAGTATCGGTTTTGTCTCAAGAGGAAATAGATGCGAGGAGAAAACGACACGAATACTCGTATTTTCGGTAGCTGAGACACTGAGTTAATACTCACACCCTTCTGCACGAAAACGCACACGAAGAAGCAGCGCCTTATTACGAGGGAATAGGCACCACGATCAGTATCCAAAGTAGATGTAACAGTCTGATTGCTTTCAGTAGCATCACCACGGCTCTGGTAGTATTCCTCCTGCGCAGAGAAGTTCTGGCCGTATGTGCTCATGTGTAGGATAATTAACAATTTCATCCTAACACATCTCCCAAATACACCCTCCTCACACTATTACAGGTGATATTTTGGCATTAGTCGACTCTCCTACAGAACACTCTAGGGAATAGCTTAAGTCTGATAAACGCATCGACATACGGAAAATAGAGCAAATGCATTGCGTCTGTAGAATATTTGGTTGTGAGTGGCTGGGTAAATTCGAGTACAGTGCTATACTATACTGTTCGAGTAATGTGATGCTCTACCTTGTACATATGACTAATACTCACGAAGGACTGTTACCATCCTTCCAGCGGACACCTGGCACACAAAATAACCGAACTGAGATGATCATGTGCCGGGAAGTACGATAAGCGCAGAAGGTTGCTTTGGTTTGTTGTTACTACTGGAGAATCTAGACAATATTGTTACGAAATATCGGTAATATAACTTGCATCGAAGAAGATATACTCTGTAGCAGGATGAATTTAAATGTGCTTGCATCACCTACAGAACCATTTTGCGAAGAGGTTTTCGCTATTTGCGGGGCTGTTGCACTGTCGAAAATAACAGACAAGTGGTTGAAATCAAGTCTTAGCCATTGGTAATGTGCAACCATGCATAGTCTCTATACATATGTCAGCGGCGGATGGTTGCGGTTCGAATGCATAACTTGCCAACTGTTCGTCTATAAATTACGTTGCCTGGGATGTGCACTCTGTATGTACGGAGAAGGGAAATTCTCACGTTCCAGGGCATTAAGTGCACTCGACACACGGTCAGCTAACGAATATCTTACTAGTAAGACAAAAAAAAACCACTGATCTACAGTTTGTAGATGTCCTGAAGGATTGTAGGGGCGAATTACAGTTGGAAGGTGTAAACAAAAGTAGCGAAGCTCATCTGGTAAGCAATATACGCATATACTTATGGGAAGAAATATCAGAGCAGTAGCAGAAATCAACTCTATACCCATGTCAGCTCTCTGTTGCAGATCCCTGCACGGTAGAGTCCAAGTCAAATGAACGTGTATAAGTGTGCCCAGACTTGGAGTTTTCAGCAAGTGCATCGCTGCATGAGTCAGCAGATGTGTCGTAGCAGTACACGGATTTGTTCCCAGACTTCGAGTTTCCAATCTGCGCCACTCATTGAGCCTCATCTAGTACGAGGCGAATGATTCTATACATTTCATGATCTACCTATTCAAAATGCATGCATGTAGATCATCAGGAAGAGAGGAATTCTTAGGACTTTTTACTAGGCTTGTGTATAGGACGCAAATATCTTCGGACAAAATCAAACAACGTATGGGTGTGCCAGCAATATGACAACATACATACGGAAAGCTATCAAAAAAATGTGAAAAATAACATAAAATCGGTAAAATCGAGAACTACGTGGTATAGTTACGAAAAATTGATGGGAAATACGCAAAAGTGAAGGAAATACGATGAAATATATAAAATCGCGAAAAACTTGCAAAATTACATAAACTGACAAAGTACATAAAGTTAGAAAAAGTTACCATGAAATGCGGGGAACTGAGGTGGGTTGGGGTTTCTCGGACACTCAAGACTGAGAAACGCTTAAAAATTATGCTCTGTCTGCATTCAGTTTTAACCCTCGCTCTCCCCCTGTAAACTACGTGGGTTTTCATAGCACATACTTCAACAAAGGTGATATCAGTATTACATAGAGGCGCTATACTAAAGCAGGCGAAACTTACGCCACCCAATGCAGAACTATATTCTCACACATGCAGTCGAATATAGATATTATCGAATTATGATTGGTTCTCAGAATCAATGTTATTCCTTAAGTATTACAGAGTCAGTGCCTTTATCAGACTTAAGCCTTTTCCTAAAGTGTTCTGTAGGAGAGTGGACTGTTACCAAACATATCACCTTTAATAAAATGGTTCAGATGGCACTAAGCACTATGGGACTTAACATCTGAGGTCATCGGTCCCCTGGACTTAAAACTACTTAAACCTAACTAACGTTTGCTATGTCATCCTCCACATGAACAAAACTACCCCACATCAGAATTGGGTTGGGTTGTTTGGGGAAGGAGACTAGACATCGGTCTCATCGGATTAAGGAAGGACGGGGAAGGGAGTCGGCCGTGCCCTTTGAAAGGAGCCATCCCGGCATTTTCCTGGAGTGATTTAGGGAAATCACGGAAAACCTAAATCAGGATGGCCGGACGCGGGATTGAACCGTCGTCCTCCCGAATGCGAGTCCAGTGTCTAACCACACTTGCTTCAGACCAGGACCTCTTTGTGTAACAGGAATGCTGAGAGAGGCGTGGTGACGCTACTGTAAACAGCAATCAGACTGTTACGTCTCCTTTGTCTACTGATGGTGGTGCTTAGTCCCTCGTAATAACTCGCTGCTTCTTCGTGTGCGCTTTCGTGCAGCGTGGTGGGGGTATCAACTATCGAAAATATTGATGTTTTTTCCTCGCTCTGTTTCCTGGTGAGACATAGCTGCATCTGTCAAAACTGATACTACGACTAATAATAAATATGACTGAAGTGGGAATAGTGACTGACGGTATGTATGTTTCCAGCTTCAAAAGACATAAAATCCATTAATTTCCTAAGAGACAGAACAGCAGTCTCCTGACTTCGTTCTAGTTGGTTTATAAGCAGCTCGAGTTGCGGATATACACTGATGACTCCTTCCTATGACACCAGAATAGTGTGGAAGGAAGTAGTTTTATTATTTTAGAATTTGTCACCTTAGTGATTGGAGTAAGACACTTGCAGGGTGGTTCTGTGGCTGATGTTGGACAAATGTTTCCTGCAGTCGAGTATTAAGAGCATTGCATTCCGCATGACTAAACTTCAGAAACCATATAGCTTTAACAACATGGCATTTTAGGTGCAGAACCGCGTAGCCATATGTATGTGTGTGTTTATGCTCTATAATCATTTCTCTCATGCTGGTACCTCACTGGTACTGCCTCTAGACAGTGGAATAATACTTCAGAATGTTTCTAACTCCATCTGTCTGTAGTTTCATCCTGTATACACCACACGTTTCTTCTCAACAGTCCGTAATATCACCACAACACTCTCATGTCTACTATACACGATAAGGGGTGTTACCCTCCTCGACATACACACATCTGGAGAGATCTCACGCACTTGGATGGATGCTGTGGATTAGTTTGGCGTGGAGCAGTATTCGCTGAACAGCAGTTACGGACTCAGCTCACTCTGTTCCTTCAGAGGCCGTGGAATGTAGTGAGTATAGGACCTTCAAACTCCTGGTCAGTTGCAGATTAAACTGGCTAGCGTGTTGCTGGGGGGATTGGTCAAGTACAATATTGGGGGGGGGGGGGGGGTCAGTCTCTGACTTCATCCTACGAATGTGAGAATACTCTGTGATGCCCATCCACACAGGCAAAGATGTCTCATCGTAATCGTAAATTCTGCACTATTATCGATGTACTGGAAATTTGTAGATAACCGAATTGCAAGGTTATAGGACGCTGTCTGGTATACTATGGTGTATATTGGCAAACAGACTGGACAGTCATCTATCTATATTCGGAATCTAGTATATGGTACTTGCATAGTAGTGAAGTGGTGATTTAGCGACGATACAGAAGCTGGTAAGCATTCTGCTGTGTCATTGGTGGGCATTGAAAAAGCAGAACATCTGGTAAAATTGCTAAAATTGATTGCGCTTTCACCTGCACTATAGATTACAGAACAATGTCTCATATCTATGGTGTCTTTCCCATTCCATCTGTCCACTGTTGGACTGTTGATTGCCACATAATGATTGAATGACACCAGTTGATTGAGTTGGAAAGAACGATGGCGGATTATTGGATATCTGCCACTTGTCACTGTGGAGCATGCGGTTAAATGTAGAAGTTATCACCTTCAGACAGTTGTTTGGAAGCATTCCTCAATGCTGCGCTCATCCTGTTTCCAAATACTTCAAGTCCCCCCACATTTTTTTTCATTAAAAAGATAACAGTACCTCTTTATTTTTGCTACTTCCCGCATGTTGTGAACAGCACCTTCCTGCAATGATCAACACCGGAACAGTAATGTTGTGCATGATTGGAAAATGAGGAAACAATGCTCGTTGTAAAGAAACACCAGTACGTCTTCTATCCAGTCACTGTTGGAAATGAGATTGACAGTGTAGATCACCACCTCCGGATAGCTGTTTGGAAACACTCGAAAACGCTGCAAAATCATCCAGTTTCCATGTGTTGTGGTGTCTTCCATATTTCTGTCAATGAGAAACATTGCCTCTGTGTTTTATTTCTACCATGCTGTGTGCTGCGGGAGCAGCATGGTTTGCACCATACACTGTTCAGATTTTTGTAAGAGCCAATGGATCAAAGTATGCAATTTCGGTTCAGCACCTAACACAGATCTCAAAGTCATGGTAGGGAAACAAAGTAATGGTGGGGCACAGAGATGAAGCCATACACTGCTTGGAAGTGTTACAGCTGAAAAACAATGTATTAAACTGCCTAGGAAAGAAGAACAAATGACCCCTCTCTCGTTATTGATGTCTGTTGGATATAATATACATAAAAAACTATCAGCCTTGATTGCGGTAGTGAAACCAACCTCTACCTAGGTTTACATGCGACGGAACGAAGACAAGCATATCGGCTTGCTTATATCAGTATCAATAATATACTGTCGCAGATAAAGATGTCCTTACTCAACGACATGCTACAAGCAGCGGACATCGACATCGTCCTCCTACAAGAAGTATACGTCGATGAATTTCCTGTCAAGTACGGGCACGTATCCTACATATCACACGCTTCCAAAACTGGCAGCGGCATAACAATACTCTTAAATAAGGCATCAGGGCAGAGGATGTACAGTACCTACCGTCGGTACGGGGATTAGCAATGACAGTACTCGAAGTTTGACTCATCAACATCTATGCACCTTCCGGTACAGACAGGAGGCGAGAGCGTTCCCGCAGACGAAATTGCTGCGCTCTTCCAAAATCTACACGATCGATTAATCCTGGGCGGCGATTTTAATTGTGTACTTGCACCGAAAGACCAATTTCCTCGATATACCCCGTGCCCGGAATTACGAATGTTGGTGCAGAGTATGCACGAAAATTGTAAGATGTACGACCTGTTTTAAAACGTCAGGTAACAGGTCTATAATTTGGCAATAAATAATAAAATAAAATAATAAATCTGGTTGACATCTGGGAGCATGTCTATGGCCTCCGTCCTGGATATACCTATACAACGAGCCATTCTTCTAGCCGTCTCGACCGAATATATGTCAACACAATCTTAACGCTGACGTCCTGGAAGCAGAGCTGTGGCCTACAGCCTATACTTAGCATACAGCATCTCCCTTCGGCGGCAGCAAGTGTGGCGTAGCAGCAGTCCTTGGGAAGTGAACGTCGCCCAACTGCGGGACCCAGCTTGTCAAGACGTCACTGAAGATGTTTGAAGATTTTGGGAACAACGCCTTCGGTCGTATCCCAAGACCCTAAGTTGGTGGATGGATTGCGCCAAACCAGCGCTCAGCCATGCAGTGATGACATATGGTCTGAGCAGGCAGTGTGGCGATGTCAGACGATGGACTTCTATTTCACGGTTCTACGTGAATGCGCAGAACAAATGACTTCTCCGGAGCGGAAAGAGGCGGTAAAACGAGCAAAGCCCAAAATTACATCCATCATGCGACGGCACCTCGAAGGTACGGTGGTCAGGGCGCGGACCCTGGATCGGGTTACATGAGAACGCACATCGGTGTATCACATCATCAATGAAAACAAAAGACGACGAAGAGCTCTAGTACATGCCGTGGACACGGATGATGGCAGACATCTAACTTGCAACAAGAAATAGGCAATGCCTTTATAGAACATTACACTCAACTTTACACCGCCGTGGATACCAATATGGCGGTCATGAACGAAGTTACGCATGTGATTTTCGGCACCATTGAACCAGAGGCGGAAGCGCAACTGATGGTGGAGATTACAGAGGAGGAAGTCACGGAAGCCATTGGTAGGGGAGCGGGGAACAAATAGCTGGGACCAGGTGGCCTCCCTCTGGAATTCTACAGGGCCTTTAGCTATGTGATCGCACCACGATGGACTACTATCTGCCGCGAATTAATGTCTCCTGACGTGCCCCTACCGCTGGCTTTTGTGGTGGGGCTGGTTATCCCGATACACAAACCCTCGGTTGGTACACGGTTACGGAACGACCGACCACTGACGCTCCTTATCTGCGACTTTAAAATATTCACCAGGTTCTTAGCAGAGTATTGCGCCGCCCAGTACTGTCACTCGACCAAACTTCGCTCGGCGGAGATAACAACATCCAGACGGCGCTTGTTGAATATCGCGATCTGATCGCCCTAGCAAAGACGTGCCGCCTCCGTGCAGCAGCTGGCGTCAATAGATTTTGATCGAGCCTTTTATAGAGTTAGCCATAACTGTCTTGCAGAAGTCCTGACACACATGCGATTTCCACGACTATTTATCGCTGTCGTGATGCGGCTACTCAGCAAAGCCTCCTCCAAACTGCTCCTCAGTGGACGTACGGCAAAGTCTCTAGTTGTAGCGTGTTCGGTCAGACAAGGATTTCCCATCAACGACATTATATGCACTGGCTCTCGACCCGTTACTTTGCGGCCTATGACACCGCTTGACAGGACTGACTTCTCGAGGATACACATTTACGTGCAAGTCACATGCGGACGACCTGCTGCTGATAGTGCAGAGTGAAAACGATGTGAGTGTGGCCTTAGATTAGATGCGCGAATACAGAACTGCCACTGGCAGCCGTATAAATATGGAAAGTCTGTAGCTATGAATATTAATGTTGGACTAACAGAAGAATGTGTAGCACCCTTACGGCTCATGGATACCTTGAAATGCCTTTTTACCAACGACATATGTGGCACAGCAGCGTACAACTATGAGAGACTACTACAGTCAGCCCGGACGGGCGTTAGAGAGAACATCACACGGGCATTAGACATGATCCAGCGGATCACGTATGTTAACACCTACCTGGCGTCACAAACTCCGCATTTTGCTCAAGTACTCCCAATGCTGGTGACGATAGCACGACGAACACTAGCGGCGTTCGGTTCCTTTGTGAGTACAGGTCTAAGATACGACGCCCTTTCCCGCCCTCTTAATAGGGGTGGACTTAGTCTTGCGCATGTTCGTGATCGAGCGGTGACACTATATATATATCAGCACAACTCTGGAGACAACATCAGACTTGTCTGACAGGAATGTTAATAGGAGAATTAGCACCAGTTTCTCGTATGGCGCGAGTGGCGGTCCAGCACATTCCCTAGTCACTCCAGCACATACGCACTTTTTTTATAGAGTACAGCTACATTCAAAAGGCTCTCCCAGAAACCACACCTGCCACAGCGCGTGAACTATATCGGATACTAACGACCGGAGGACATAGCAATCCTATTGAGAGGAAGCATTCACACATCAATAGGAAAGTAGTATGGCGATCGATACAGCATGTGTCCTTAGACACAGAGACACGTGCAACGTGGTACCTAACAGTTAATGGTAAAAATGTTACCCGATCCACACTCCATGCGTTTCACATGACAGATTCACCATTGTACCCTCAGTGCCAAACTCTGGACAACGATGAGCACCGCCTCATATGCGGCCCCTCGGGAGAAGTGTGGCGTTTGGTGATACAAATAATCGCTTTCTTTCTTCGAATGGGACAACACAACACTGAACCAGGGATTACATTCTTCCTGGGCGGGACATACTACCCACGTAGCAAAACGAAAGGTTTAACGTGGCTTCGAGGCCAAACGGTGCTCTATTTGTTCAGAGGTGGCCCAAGGAATGTAATGGACTTCTGGACCTTTTTACAGGAATGACATCTAAAGATTGTGAACAATCCGAAATACAGATAATATTTCTCGAACTTCCTATGGAGTATGTTTCAAGAGCCCCCGCATAGCTGGAACGTCCAGGGAAGAAGAAGTTAAATTATCGATGCGAAGAAAGAATGAACGGAAGATAAGAATCGGTAGAAACATCATACTTTCTTTCTTTATGTAATGTATGAATAATGTTCAACTTTCAAGCAATACAGAAATATTATTTGTGATATGACAATGCGGTGGTTGTTACAGAAATTTAACTTCACTTAAATGTTATATGTGAACCAGGATTCGCTTTAATTTGTGAAAGATATTCATTGAAATTTGAAGCGTAGTTAGAGAAGTATTTCTTTTTAACGTAATTTTATTGTGTTTTTCATTTCCGAAGTATGATTACCTTTCCAAAACTTACTACTTACACAATGTTAATTTTAAGCCAGTCTGGTTTATAGTTATCCTTTCAGCTTAATCTCATTTTGTAATACCAACAAAAAGGTAGTTTTTTCTGTTGTTCCTGTTTAAATGTAAAAAATGGTGGTAGAGCAGTTTCCTGCAAACAAACAAAAAAAATCCTGTAAAAAAAATTTCGGTAGAGCACTCGCGTGCGAAAGACAAAGGTCCCGAGTCCGAGTCTGAGAACGGCTCACAGTTTTAATCTGCCAGTAAGTTTAGACACAATTCCTGCTCCCTCGTGGGAATGGAGTGTTCTGTTCCAATCCCGTTGAACTGTTATCACCAGTTGTTGGTTGGAAGATTGTATGGACCAACATCAGTTTCCTGATTCACACGATGGAAGTGGTTTCCTCTTGGTACAGAATGATTAACAACCTATTATCTACTGCTGAATGTCTACGCCGAAATAGATTTACAGTCATGGCTACATGTTGTCTTTGTGGTTCCTTGGACACCTTCTGCATAGATTTCCCTGCAGTTGTTACCTGGCGAACTGTCTCTGGCTGCGTAATCAGCTCACTTTCCCCGTCAGAACTGCTGTCACTGCTCACACCACCTACATTATCCTGCGGCTGCATTCCTCCTCCTTTCCGAAGTCGAAGACTAATAGCCGATTTGTTTAATTGTTCATTTTGTACAGTATTTTGTTGTTGCTGGTGCGTTAGTGTGTGTGGGAGGGTGGATGTCGAGGCGCCCTATCGGGATATATGAACCTTATCATTTCTCGCTCCTGTCTTTGGAAAGCTGTTTCACCGATTGTGTTCTGTTATGTATGGAAAAAGAAATTTTATTTCGCATTGAGCCTCTGCAGTCAGTGGATTGCTCGATGGAGTCTCACCCTTTCATTCCTTTTCTCGATATTGGTTGTATTGTTTCGTTTATATGGCATCTGAGGGGTAGTTTGGTGAAGCAGCAGGAAAAAAACCATGGCAAAAAAAAATCAGTAAAACGCATTCCAGAAAACGGACAGGTCGTGGGGTCGATTCTAGGTCGGATCACCGATGTTTGAGAGTTCGTTAAAAAAAAAAAAAAAAAAAAGGAAAAGGAAAACAGGTGGCAGGGCGTTTGACTAAAAACCCGAAGGTCATAGGTGGTGGCAGTGTGCTAGTCTCTTATTATTTTTTGGGATTAACGTGAGATGAGCCGGCCGGTGTGGCCGTGGGGCTCTAGGCGCTTCAGTCTGGAACCGCGTGACCGCTACGGTCGCAGGTTCGAATCCTGCCTCGGGCATGGATGTATTGATGTCCTCAGGTTAGTTAGGTTTAAGTAGTTCTAAGTTCTAGGGGACTGATGACCACAGATGTTAAGTCCCATAGTGCTCAGAGCCATTTTAACCATTTGAACGTGAGACGGAGTCTCTTTCGTGACACATTTTTTACTTTCGTTTGTTAATTTTATATGGTATGTCTGTGATGTTTTCATAAGTTATTTGCTGCGTAGCATTGTTCAAGTCTAGAACTTCTGAAATAGGATAACTGCTGATGCAGTTCGTTTCTTCGCTCACAAACATGCCGCGGCCACATATAAGACTCAAAACACGAAGTTCAGTTGGTACTTGTATTTAATGTGTCATAAGTAAGGCAAAATATGTTACTAAGATGTGGCAATGTACAAACTGGGAAATACGGTACAAATCTCGGACGCAGTATGGCCGCTCAGCGCTCGGCGAGTACTCTCTGATCGGATGACAAGGCCGGTACGGTTTTTCTTGTCAGATAGCTTCGGGGAATACCTTCCTAGAGATGGAGGGTGCTATTACACAAGAGGTCTAAACTTGGACAGCGCGGCTGTCTGATATCTTGCGCCACTCACGAACACTATCGGCGAGCAAACTGACTGCGCTGCTTACACTACATGTATTACTCGCAAAAGCTGTATGAGAGTGAAAAGCTCTCACCTGTATAACTACATTAACTTCGCCACAACGTGCATACCAGCAAGCCTTCCCTCCTCCTATGATCTTTAACATCATGTATCCTGTAAGAGGGAGTTCCTAGGAAATATTTAGTACAGGCTGCGCGGGGTAGCCGCACGTTCTGAGGCGTCTTGTCACGGTCAGCGCGGCTCCCCCTGTGGGAGGTTCGAGTCCTCCCTCGGGCACGAATGTGTGTGCTGTCCTTAGAGTAAGTTAGTTTAAGTAGAGACTAAGCTTAGGGACCGGTGACCTCAGCAGTCCCATAAGTCCTTACCACAAATTTCCAAAATTTAGTACGTGTAAACAGTGAAGTCCGCCGCTATATTTCCGTTGTGCGTTATTCTTTGTAATAGAAGCTAGGGCTGAATTCCATTTAATACGTCTGGGACTGAAGTCCTGAATATTTGGCTCTCAGGGGTACTCTGAGAATAACAGTACTGTATTTGCTCAATAGAAAGCTCGCGGCTTCGAAGAGTCCCTGTTATAGGGCGAAAGTTAGACTCGCCAAAGAATTATATGCCGGTTTTTACATAGGCAATAAACAGTGGGAGCGGCTTTTACAGCAAACACTCAGGAACGCTGTCACTCTTCGACTGACAGTCTAAATCACCTGATCTTAAGCCACAGAAAATGGCTGACTACTTGAAACAGTAGCTGAAACATAGCAGTCAATATTCTCACAATTTTGTAGCATCTAGTCATCAGCGACTTACGTAAGTTCGTAACGGTCCAGTTATATACCTTTTTTTTTTTACTTCCCTCTGGTCTAAAATGTTAATTTCAAGAATAAACTAGGAAACTATTAATTTCAGATAACTGCAGTGAGATGGGAGAAGAGTGACAAATGGGAAAATCCTTTTATTAATGATTTTTGGAAAAAAATTCCATGTAATTGGCAAACAACTTCTGAACCGCCACCCAGTTTCGAATTCCAGGGAATTCAGTACCGGCTACTGGAGGAGCGGAACAGTGGACCAAAGGCAAGGAGTCCACAAGTCTGGCGTGAGGTCGGATGAGTTGAGCGTGGGAGCAAGCTCGCATCTCCTCGGTCGCTTGTGTGGTGCGCTTGGTGCACAGCATCTCGCACCAGGGCGTATCGCTTCTTGGCCGGGCGTACCGGCACAGGCCTCAATGGGGGAGTGATGCATCATACATAGCCTCTCCTTTCCAAATAGAATGGCTCTTTCCGCCTTCTCGTGGGGCCAGACATCAAGCTCGGCGTGGGATCTCGGCGCGAGTAGGCAAGGATGCTTCGCCGCGCCCGTGGGTAACTGGGGAGTGTCCTGCCAAACCCAGGAGGTGGTGACATCGCCTGGGCCAGGTTAGCTGGGTTCAGACAGTGAACGACTGGATCACCGGCCCACCACCTGAGTAGGAGTGGGTCCTTGGCCGAGAGATGGAAGCTCGGGCTGGTAGGTGACAAAGGACGAGGGGTGCATCCACCTCTCCGGAGTGCGGAGTGTACTTGTCGAGGAGCGCTGGGTGAAATTGTCGGTGACGGGGCTGTCGAGGGGATGTTGGCGACGACGTGCTGAACCCAGCAGCTGAGGAGTGCCCTTGCCTGGGGGAGAGGTCGGTGGGCGAGCAGTAGCAGTCCTCCTCCCCCTCCCGCCCACGCCAGAGCAGCCGGTAGGGGACAACAGACAGGCTCCCACCGTTTTCCACTCTTCAAACTACATGATGGCTGACTTAGAAACGAGTGATACGGGTGCGCCTTTACGCGCATCTATGATGTCTGATCCCTCCTCACAGGACGAGCTAGGACAGGTCACAGACGAAAAAGTTACTAATAGGCAAGCCAAAATTAGACTGCTCCTGCAGCAGAATGTTAAAAACGGGAAGATAAGTCAAGCTGTTCTAATGACTATCAAAAGTGAGATGGCAGCATGGGCCATTGGCAATGCCAATGCCAAACTCGAAGGCCGTGTTGAAGAACCTGAGAAAGAAAACAAGAGACTGCACAAGCAACTGATAAAGACCCGCAAGCGCCACCGAAGCCACAAACTACAAAAGATACAATTGTAAGAGCTACCAAGCGGCCAGACAAGGCGGTCTTCCTCAGACCTCTGCCTGGGCAAGACATAAAAAGGTCCAAGAGATTTTTACAACAGTAGTGAACCCAGTAAAAGACAAAATTAAAATTAACAAGGTTAAACCAGGAAAAAAATGTAATCGTAGACATGTCAACGGAGGAAGACAAAGAAAATCCGTTAAGTAACCAAAAGTTATGTAAGGTGGTAAGATGTGAACCAGCTGGAACGCGAAATCCTCTTGTGATATTATATGATGTACCCTCTATAATGAAAGAGGAGGAACTGCATGAAATGATAAAAAGACATAACTTTGAAGACAAGGAGGATGAGGAATTCAGAAAGAGCTTTAAGCCGAGATTCAAAACAGCACCTGAGGAACGTGATGTTGTCCATCATGTTTCTGAGGTCGCTGGAGCTATGTGGAAGAAAATAACAAAAATGGGCAAGCTGTACATAGACTTTCATGTGGTCAACGTACACTTGTGGTACCTCGTTGCCGCAACTGTGAGGACCTGGACCACATTCTCAAGCGCTGTACCATGGGGTCGGCTTGCTCCAAGTGCGGTGCAGGAAACCGCACAAGAAAAGATTGCAATGCAGTAGGGGTATGCATGGCATTCAACGAAAGGGGAAACAGATCATGCGGTGTCACTGGGCGGAACTGTCCTCCTACAGGATGCTTTAACAGAGATTAATTTCAAGAATCTATTATGGCTGAGACCATAAACGGGAACAGGACGCCAAAGAGAAAATCCCCGAGCAGAAGGAGGAGGGACACGAGGGCAAGCAAATTCAAAGAATTTTTGAGGATGCTTTCAGGCACCCGAAAAACAGAAATGGTTGACATTGGAATACAAATGGAGCTGCCCACACTGGCTGAAGCTTCCTCCTCTCAAAGCCGGGGATATAGGCCAACTGAAGACTAAGGGCGGCAAGGGGATCCTGTGGTAGTGGCCCGACCAGTGGCTACGCAGAAGAGTGAAATGCGCAGAGAGGAACAACATGCAATCCATAAAAATACAATAACAAGCACTAGTGTACTTCCATCTGTGCACGAATCCTCTCCGGTTAGAATAGCACCCATGGACCCTGTTAGAGTTGTTAGAGTATACCCAAACTTTGAACATGTTATGCAACTGGCAAGGCTGTAGCAGCCGAATACCCTGACCACTGAGTTGCGACATGTGGTCCGGGTGGGGCATAAATGTGGTAGAGAAATCACCTTCTCGGTGATGGAGGCTACAGACAGAATACAGCTTATGTTCTTGAATCTCTCCACCGACTTCGGAGCCCTGCAAGATCTGGTCAAGAAAGTATTCGACAGAAGAGTTAAAGAATTTCCTCTAGATGAAAAGTTGCGTACAATCAGTATTGGCAAATGGTCGCATTGTGTTCAATTGGCGAAAGAACTGGCCAGAAGGTCAAATACGTACCTACTTTCCATATTAACAGTAACTATTGAACAACTAAATACACACAATAGCAGACTCGTGGTGCAGGAGCTGCGCAAGGTGGTGGAGGAGAAGAGACTAAATGTTCTCTGCCTTCAGGAGCCGTACTCCCAAGCTGAGCGAATAGTCTTTGCAGCCGCGACATGGCAGCTAGTCAGTAGCGAAGATGAGCCGAGAGAACAGACCACTGTGGTGAACAGTTCTCTCGCAGCTGTCAAACAGTCACTGCAACGTCGGGGCGATACAGTCTCCCGCGGGAGTAATGTCTCTCTTCAACATGTACTTTCCGTATGGAGATGACATTGATCATCATCTGAACTATCTCACTCGGGGAATCTCGGCGTTGCGAGGCCGAAAAGTGCTAGTTCAAATGGTTCAAATGGCTCTGAGCACTATGGGACTTAACATCTAAGGTCATCAGTCCCCTAGAACTTAGAACTACTTAAACCTAACTAACCTAAGGACATCACACACATCCATGCCCGAGGCAGGATTCGAACCTGCACCGTAGCGGTCACGCAGTCCCAGACTGCAGCGCCTAGAACCGCTCGGCCACATCGGTCGGCAAAGTGATAGTAGCTGCTGACATAAATGCAAAATCGCCCTTATGGTTCAGTGGCACAAGAGACGCAAAAGGAGGCAAGGCGGAAGAAAAAATTATGGCTTTGCAACTTGCGGTGGCCAACAAGCCTGGTAACTCTCCCACCTATACAGCAGGTAGGGGGCAAGGTACAAACACCGATGGAAAACGCACCACACCCAATGCTATAAGCATCGTGACAAAGTAGAAGATAATGCCACCACAAGTGACCACAATTTGATCACATTTACGATAGGCGACAAAGAGTGCCACTGGGACATGGGATGGAGGGTGCAATTGAATTACAACAGAACAGACTGGGAGCACCTAGTAAGGGAGTGGGACATTTCTACATTACCAGAACTGACCAATACCAAAATATAAATATGGATAGGTACGCAAAAGAGATGGAGGGGGGGGGGCCATTACCAGAGCAGTGAAAGTAGCCGTACCAATCAGAAGAAGGGCCATAGCGCCCTCTCCATCACCATATTCTGCCGAAATGGAGCATATGCGCCAGTCTATCAGAAGAATAAGGAGGCACAACCATCGCGCTGTTGTCTGGTGGCAAAGGCAATGGTGGTTGCAACGATATAAAGGATTAAAGGAAACATCCCAAAAGGAGCTTTGGGTGGTTAGAGTTCGAAGTTGGGATTGGTATGTTATAAATCAACTAACTACTGACCCATGGGGAGTGCTGTATTAAGTTGGTGAGTGAGAAGATCCGCTGTCCAATGGTTTTATCCACAGTCAGGCTTGGGGACAGGATGACAGAATCCTGGCAGGAAACCGCTGAGGTCCTCATCCAGTCCCTGTTGCCTGGTGACAGCCAATGCCAAATAAGAACAGCTAACAAATGAAATCTTTAAAGAGTGGAAAAGCTCCTGGACCTGACGGCATTGTTGCAGAGGTAGTGCAGTTCCTTGTAACTCAGTTGGTAACATCGCTTACCAAACTATAAAACGAGTGCCCCAGATTGCAAAAATTTCCTAAAATCGTGAAAACAGCAAACGTGGTCATAATAAAGAAAGGACTTGAAAAAGATCCATGTGTGACCAAGTCATACAGACAGAAATGTTTGTTAGACATCTTCGGAAAACTATTCGAGAAATCGCTGGCTGATAGACTGGCTGCATATCGAGTGCTGTGTGGGATGAGTGACAGGCAGTTCAGCTTCAGGCCTGGGTGGTCGGCGGCTGACACAATCGCCCTCGCAGCCAAGGCCTATGACTCAGTCCCACACAGGTACATGGTTGGCATCATGATGGACATCAGTGGCGCTTTTAACCACTTGTGATAGCCTTCGCTCTTCTCCTGTTTATGAGAGAAGGAGTGTCCAGGGCCACTATATGGTTTCTGGTTGTTGGAGGAGTTATTGCGAGGATCTGGAGGTCTGGCTATCATCCCCTAGAGGGAGAATTAGAAAATCAGCAACAAAGGGGTGCCCCCAGGCTTCTGTGTTGGGCCCCTTGTTTTGGGACATCCACATGGAACCATTATTGGACTGCATGCAACACTGTGAAGATATGCTAGAGGTGATAGCCTACACGGATGACCTCCTGCTGTTGGTGGGCGGCCGTAGTTTTTATTTTTTTCCATTGCTGCGTGAAGCTGGTACCATTATTTAGTCTGTTTTATAATTTACTACTCTTTGGCGGTTACTGACACCCACAGCGTAGAAACATTATTGATAGCAGTCAGATAATGGTAAATTAATTTTTCCAAGTTTTCTTTTTTAATTTTACACCGCTTATAGCAATGGTTCGCCCGAGACCGACTTAATAACCCAAACGTACATTTACATCACACTCCGCAAGCCACCTAAGGCTGCGGTCAGAGTGGCTCCGATAAAGGTCGTCAGAGGCTATCGCCAGAGGTCATTCGATAACATCAGTCGACAGCCTGGTCGCAGTGCTTCCGACCTCATTTGTCAGTTTTTGATGGGTCGTGGAGGTTATGTTAGGTTATGTTAGAATCTATTTTATGTTTGAAGTACAGTGCGGCTTTCGCTATTATAAGATGCATGTAAATGAGTTGTATATGGCTCGAAATGAACGTGGCGAGTTATGTACACTCTGTCCTCAATTACTGGAATTAACAGACAAGTTTTACAAATATATGATATGAAGGGAAAACACCATGACACAAAAATTAAAAAACGCTTTAACTTTGTGACGCCACTTTCCTTCTCTCCCCGGCAATTAGTGTCAGAATGATCCACCCCCTTAGAAACTAACAGGCCGTAATTAATGTTTCTCATATTTACACCCGTGTGTTACGAAAATATGTAGTTTCATTGATACACTGCACTAATGATCTCTCCAAAACACATTGTTCAGCGTTTGGCGTATTATGCTACCGTGGCAGGATGTGCGACTTCGGTCTGTAAAGTTTTTGCCAATGAGGTTATGAGCACATAATGGTTAATTCACGTGGTGCAAGTATTAATGCCTTTACGGTGGCTCCCAGCAGCCACCGCGCCAATTGTCAACGTTGTTTGCGCGTTTAGTACATATTTCTGTTCTATGATGCATGAACAAAACTTGTATGTAAGGAAGCAAGTATTACCTAATTAATGAAAGATATATCTGTGGTTTCACAGCAGCTCACCTTATTCTAGAAATGGTGAAGATTAATGCAGTACTGGCTGGATATTCAGATAATCAGGTTCTAGTACACTTCACTGCTGTCTGAACACTTACCCAGTGGATTTGAGAATGGAAGTGACAACATTCCTGGTGGCACTATTATTTCGGACTTAGTGTTGCTTTTAATAATGAAAATCAATATTACAGTGTCTTTTAGTGCACTTGCACGGCTTCAAAATCCGTCTTAGCAAAAATTAAAGATTTCATAGAACAGGTATTTGAGGTGCAAGGGTGAAAATATTAGATTTTAAATTAGCATTTCGAACATCGTAAGTAACATGTAATATATCATACGAAAACTTTGAAAGTGTACTTTTCAGAACGTGGTATGGGCCTATTATTAGAAGGATGTAATCAACAGATGTCAATTACCAGACTGTCACTTTTCGTTTTACTTGAACCAGAACTGCACCTTTATTTTGAGAATTGGATTTTTCAATAGATCTCGAATCACACCTCTAGAAGTAGGGGCTACTTGATATCTGTTTTGATGAATTTATTTAAAGTCAGGCATACGTAAAATAATCTTCAATGACTGTCATTCAGTATACGTGTGAAACACAAACAAAGTTTAGTGTAAGATAGTCTGAACAGCCAGAGCACTGAAAAGTGGGAACACATACATAAACCACATATGCAAACCACTTCACGTAACAGCATCACCACCCTACTGCCATGGAAACAACGCTAATAAGCAGTAGCAATAATGTACAGACAGCTGATGTCCACCTACCACAATCCAGAAAGATCCACTACAGTAACTTAAAGCAAAAGATAAGCGATGCTTGTCACTTGAACAAACTAGTTTTCCAGGTTATAATGTCACAGCTAAAAATGCTTTCCTATCTCGTAAGGAACATGGCAAGTACTGAAATCTCTGTCCTCAGTTATCAGAATAACCAGACAAGTTTTACGAATATATGAGATGACGGGAGAAAGATTCAGTACATACTCGAGATAATTCGTGGTGACCTTGAAATGCAAGTTATAAATACACTGTTTAGCTGTATGCATTTAAAGTTGTGCTGAAGTATGTCAGTTAACCTTCAGTGACTGTCATTTAGCACACGGGTGAAAGACAAGCACAAAGCGTGGCATAAGGTACTCTGCAAACATAAAGCAATTAAAAGTGGAAATACATACCGTACACTACATTTGCAAGCCACTTCATATCAACAATATCACTATCCTACTGGGATAAAATGTCAGTAAGCAGCAATAATAATTTGTAGACAACTAATGACAACCAAATAAAAAAACAAAAACTCCAGTACAGTGGCTACAAGTGTTACGGCGTAAAGTTAGTGCCGGCACGCCAGTCAGGAATTACAGAGAAGAGAGAGCTGTGAGAAGAGGTCAGCCAATCGCACGCTGAGCGACCTCCCTCCAAGACGAAAACGAGACAGCAGCGCCCCTAGGTGAAGGGGACATAAGCGCCGCGCCGGACTGGTGACAGCCCACTTTCAATAGCAGCTTCAACGTCAGCCACTTCGTTAGCTGACGCATCGTAGCCTCTATCATTAGCTATCTCTACGTAACACAGACTTGTGTTCGTCTGTTGTGAAGAAGACAGATTATTTTGTATGTCGCCCTTTGCTTGCGACACAATCAAAGTGAAGTATTTTTATTTGTCTTGTAATAAAACTCATTAACATGAGTTGTTTGATTGTTTGTCTATCAAACCGAGTATGCATGATTCCTAAACACAATAATAAGCATATAAGATATGCCACCCTCTTCACTTGAGCAAATTAATTTTTGAGGTTATAATCTAGACCTAAAAGATTTTGCCTATTTGAAATTTCAAATAAATCTGTGATTTCAGTCCATACATTCCAAACTATATCCCGATTATGATATTTTCATCTTCAGGATGCCACAAACTCAATATTTCTTCGACTAAATTTATCAGTTTCTCACGCTCCATATTTCGTGAGCCAGAACGTCAGTCAGTTTGACCGAAGAAAACAAACTGATTTGAATTTCACCGATTTTCGTCCGAAGTCGGCCTGTACGTCCAGAAGATGGGACCGGCTATAGTGTGACTGGGCATGTAGTGGCGTACTGATCTGAAAAGATCGGTCGTCTGTGGAATCCACTGATATCGGAGCTACTGTGACGGCAACCAACGGTGTGTGGCCAGGTGTCACTAATTGATCCGCCTTTCACGTTCCACTCGCGGATTGTGCATGGGAAGAATGGTTCTCGGTAAGCCTCTACATTACCTCTGATTTCTCCGACTTCCTATTGTGGTTATTTCGAACAATGTATGTGGGGGCAGTGGCGGATTTAAAAATTTTGTACCCCTAAGCACACCATATTATATGCGCTCCCCCCCTTAAAAAAAACTTGCTTTAAATACTAACTATAACCCGACCACTTCACAGTTGCCGTTTTGTGATGGAGAACTGCGAACTGTTTCCATACTCTGCTATTCGTTGTTCTGAAGGACGCGTCAGTTGTCTGGTCTCGCTCAATCAAAATGTAATATGTTCCTGAACTCTACTTGGTGTACCGCAGGGGATAAAACAAATTTAAAACTGCATTGTGCTAACACAGTCTACTGTCGAAAGACTACAGAAACGAACACAAGGAAAAAACTTTTCTTTTATGGCCTAAAAATTCAGCAGAGCTTGTAGGAGACGTTCTTTTACACGAAATCGTCTAAAATGAGTTGTGTTACGATCTAAAAATTGAAGCAAACGTGTCATACATTAGAAATTAATGCGCACTTTTACAGAGATGGGATCAAAATTAAAATTAAACTGTCGTTTTACGATCTAATAAGTTGAATGTGTAGCAGATAAAAAGAAAATACGTTCAATATTAAAATGTGACACTACAGGAAAGCGTTAGTAATAAAAATGAAATGCACGACTGAATACAGACGAATAAACACAGAATTAGATTTGCTATTACATAATTTTACAGACTAGTATGGAAAAATCAAATTTGGTTTTAATCTAGTAGTTAACATGTAAAGCATTGGGGTCTGTGTAGCTAGTTAATGCATAATAAGTGTACACAATACCTTTAATCCATGTAAGGGCTGAACAATATTGTACTGCAGCGACTGCTCCCACCATAGCTCTTTCTAACGGCATTAGCAAAGCCTTTATGTATTTATTGACAGAACTGAACTACATCATTTATTAACACTTTTTCATCCGAGCATACTTTCCAATAACGTATATTTCCACGATAACTATACGTTTCAGCAGACGCCAAGAATAGTATCAGTTGTAGTAAGTAGAGTGGCAACAAGAACATGGCCCCACATTCAACTGTTGCCAGATGTATCCAAGATGTCGGCCTTGACATCACAGACACACCCCCAGTGACATCAATCAAGATGGCGGATTTTGGCGGGAAGTTTGAATTTTGGTGGGAAGAGGGTCAATTGGGCTACCTCCAATAACCTAACCCCCCTCCCCCCAGAAAATGGCGGGAAGTCCAAATTCCAATATGTTAATGCGTCACACCTAGGTAAATGGCGCGGAAAATGGACTTGTCTTTATTATTTAACCAGTTTCAAGCATGTGTGTTAACAACTGGGTCTGGACTTCCACTGACGTAACTTCATATCATCGCCACCAGAGAGCGCCACCGTGACGTCAGCTGATGACACAAGTACCGTCATTCAAGATGGCTCCACCCACTCTGTCCACCAACGAGGTCCATAGCCAACTACATATGGCTGCCACCAGACAGCACCACCCTGACGTCAGATCATGACACACATACCGGTATTCAAGATGAAGGCACCCACTGTGATCACCGCGAGCTCCAGAGCCCAACTGACTTAGTTAATATCGTGCCCACCAGAGGGCGCTACCATAAAATTGCGTGATGACACAAGATCATCTGCTCTCTTGAACACGCGTGTTATAACAGGACACATGCTGTATCAGCAGCCCCCGACTGACCACTTACATCGCAGCCTCAAGCCTCCACCTTTATACTCATGCCAGACATAGTCTTATGTAAATATGCTAACTAAAGTAACACCCAAATTGCACATCTAACCTATCAATTACCTCAGAACTTAATTCCATTTCAATTTTAATCATATTCAATAAGTCAATTTACAAGTTCAATATTCAATGATTAAATGAGAACTTCCGTATTTTCCCACTATCGGCGCGGTGTTCATTCATGACCTAGCACGCCCCACCCCTAGAATGCTGCACTCCTATTAGTCACGTGATTCGACTTCATATAGGCAAGAAAAGGGGTTCACTATACTTTCAACTACCTAGTTTCAACTACGTCTGAAGGTCCAGACCACTACCTCTTCCTAGGAACCGCCACCGAGTTTGAATTCTGGCAATAAAGAAAGGTCACTTGCGCTATCCCCACCAACCTAAGAAAACTGTTGCAAACGAAGCTCACCACCACTAACCTAAGCCTCTAGGGTGCAACCTCTTCCTAGGGATTGCTGGTAAAAGGACTCAGCCTGCGCTATTTATTTATTTGAGAGCAATTTACTTAGGGATGGAGTATATGTATCACAGAACAAGCTCTGACATGCCCCACAGCATACAGACCTGCAAACTACCCCTACATAACTCATCTAATAAGGCTCTACACACACTCATGCTAATTGTAAACCGTCAAAAATAGCCTATTGTACAGCCTACAGACTGCAAACCACTCATAAATAATGCAATACATAGACAAACAACTCCTAAATTTTCAATATAATAATCCATCTAAAACAATCTGCTTGCTAGTCAACTCTCAAAATCATACACCAGTCTTTATTTAAACAATTAGAGTCAGCACCACCACCAAGTGTATTCGTCACTGAGTCTATAGCCCAACTGACTTAGTTCATATCGATGCAACTAGAAGACGCTGCAGTGACGTCAGGTGACGACACAAGTGTCGTAATCTACGATGGCACCACCTAGTGCCATCACCAAGAGCCCCATACCCCAACTGGATTAGTAAATTTCGTCGCCGCCAGAGGTCGCCACCATGACACCAGCTGATAGCGCAAGTACAGTTATCCATGATGGCGGCTAAAAGTGTGTTCTGCATGAAGTCTAGTACTCAGTACCACCAGAAGAGGCAGCTGTCGTCCGTTTCCTGACGTAAACCAAGATAGTTAGGGAAAGTGGTAGCAATAGGACTCAGCCTGCTCTGGGCTGCTGGGGAGAGTAGTAACTAACTGCACTCTATTTATTTTGAAACAACTTATTTAACGATAGACTATATCTATCCCATTGATACAGAAGATCCACCCTAATGTGCCTGGGGCCATGTTGCACGGCCCACAGAAATGCAACCAACTCGTAATTTCCGTACACAATAGCAAACTGCTGCTAAATAATTCTTCACACTGACAAGTAGACACGCTCAGTACTCGTGAACTGTCAAAATAGCGCATAGCACGGCCTACAGAGCCGCTTGCGAATAATGCAGTCAAAGCTCGCTAGCACCGTCCAACCCCCTGTCCACTAGAGTAAACAGGAGGTGGCGATAAGTGACGCATCCGTCAGATGTCGTACCACGCACAGGCCCCTGCACAGCATCCGCAAGCATGAGGTGGCAGCACCCTCAATCATACATAACACCTGAGAAATTCCTAAGCGCTAGACACCAATGACGATTTGATCACACGTTTGACTAACTAGAAGAAAGTAGAGTAAACTGATATTGCACTCTCGAATACAGAGGTCAGTGATGTAACAGATTCCAGATGATCAATATTGTTTACAAACCAACAATGGTTTTTCCCACCTCTAGAGAACAGGCAAACGTGTGTCCAACACACCACAATCGATTTTCCCTCAACTAAATAAATACACCAAATGTGCAGAACCAGTCAACTGAACAATTTACATGGGAGTCAATAACACTCCACTGCAAATGCAACATCTTCTCAAAGTTACAACTGATCATGAAAGCCGCCCAGCACATATTAAGTATTAGTTCGCTATTTGGTGGTCTAGAAGATGGCAGAGTTAACTCTGATACATTCCTACACTCCAACAGGCCTCTGCATTCGGAATACTGCTACCATTAACATGGGAATGTGAATCAATACCACCACAGACATTGCAAAGATGGACACATTCTATAAAACCCCTCACATATTTCTTCTATCATCATACTTACAATTAAATATTACGATAGTGGCCTCAACTGAACAGTATTCAGCAATGATCGGAGTATTGGAAATACACTCTGTTGACCGCTGTGGCTCTGGAAATACCTGTACCTTCCTTACGACTAGACATACTCTTCCCTTCTCTATCACAGTACTCCAAGTCAAGTCCATACCCTCCCTAGAATTGCACATAGACATTTCCCTTACACTAACACATATACGTTATAAACCTGATGCTCAAATGCGAACATATCACACACCCAGCACTAATACTAAGTATAATATTACCTCATCAATAACTGGATGCATACAACACCAAATAATACTGACCGAAAATCAACGATGGGTGTGCATGTCTCTTACGTTCTACCTGTGAGTCATACCACCGTGTCATAGACGTAATCGAGCAGATGTTAAAGAAAAAAATCCCAATCCCAACAACTACTGCATGTTACTGTCACAAGCGCTCTTCGTTCTACAGGTGCACCCCAGTATCCATGTTAAAACCTATAACCGCTTTACGAATAGAGGTACAACATTACCTCCGAATGAAATCGTGTTTTCTGGACCAATACCATGACGGAGATCGTAGAAATGTGTGTATGCAACCTCGCGATAAACTCAATGAACTTTGAAAGTCATTCGGCTAACAAACATGGTATACAAGCGCTATTTGCCACTCCATCACACCGCACCCAACTACATGATTCATTAGTTTTTGCAACTCATTCTGTCTCTAGATCATATCAGATGTTCCACAATATATCTGCTGAGTAATAGGCGGTGACACAGTAGTAGCAGATGATGTGCCGATTGAGGTCCTAAGAAGAAAAATATACACTAACTTCTCAGATCTCTGTCCTTACGCTATATATCAGAAATTACGTCCATTCAAACACATACTTGCATATGCTCACACCCATAAGTCAATCATATTTCATGCACTCTCATATCTCTAAACGTCCGCCCCGGGTAGCTGAGTGGTCAGCACAACAGAATGTCAATCCTAAGGGCCCGGGTTCTATTCCCAGCTGGGTGAGAGATTTCCTCCTCTCAAGGACTGGGTGTTGTGTTGCCCTAATCATCATCATTTCCTCCCCACCGACACGCAAGTCGCCGAAGTGGCGTCAAATCGAAAGACTTGCACCAGGCAAACGGTCTACCCGACGGGAGGCCCTAAGCACATGACATTATTATATCTCTAAACGAGTCACCTTCCTCGAACCTGTCTGTTATAGTAAAATTACAACCCCGTTTTAATCACACCCTACACATCTTGCAGTAGCATCCATTTCTACCGCTTTCCACAAGTGCTTGAACCAATTTAAGTCACTGAAAGACATATCCAACACCTTCTGCAACCTGTGTAGAAACAGATCGATCTGAGTTACTGCAACAGGACCGTGTTTTCAGCATTAGGTGGAAATGCGAGCAATGTGGTACGTACCCAAACTAGATACAAGTACTACAGATCCCTAACATGCTATTTTCGTTATTCTATACCCACTCCAACATAGAAAAATTACGAACAATAAAAGCTCATCCTATTTACAAGTCACCTAAGCGTCCATGCGGGCGCAATGACGTATAGCTATGGTAGGCCTCTAGTGCAAAGAAAGAGATTTCACAATGCTTCGCCAGAATAGCGTAGCGTGCAGCCATCCAGGCATTCCTAACGGTTCACCAACTCCGACACCTCAAACTGCAGCTACCTATGTGTACACGATCATATTAAATATACAAACACCACAGAGAGCACTTTAAACTTTCACCACCCATACTCTAAGCGATTTGTCGTATGAGACGCTCCCTCTGGTCCTGATCCAAACACTGCTTTCTGACACGCTTTAGTACATTACCAAACATTTCGTTTTCTGCCACGAGTTTGAGGTTTCTGTCAGATTCTAAACTGACATTAAGACGCTCTGATCAACGACCTCCCGCAGAAAACTAGACATCACATGGTGTAAATCATATTCTTATGGCAGAGAGCATAACACTGGATCATTTTTAAATAAAACACATTTACAATATAAGGAAATTAGAAGAGTTTGGCAGCGTTGTGGAGAATTTCCAAACTACCATCCGAAAGTGACTGAAGACATCTACATTTAAACTCATATATCACAGTGATGGAATAGATGACGGCTCCTCATTCAATTTCGAGTTATTCCCAATTTTGCACTCATGTACGCGATCGCTGTTTAGCTGGTAGCAACCTCCAGAAGTTGTCGCCCATCCACAAAACTTCTTCCCCAACTCAAACAAGCGATGTCACTCAATCATTATGTGGCAACCAGTGCACGAATGTGATGGAAAAGACACCGCTGATGTACTGTCATATTAAGCAACAGACCTGATAGCACGAAGAATTTTACACTAAATTCAGCACAGGCCAATGATGTGACAGCATATTTCCCCCAATTTCAGTATCATAGCTAAACCACGCCCTCTCCACGTTGTGAGTATCATTGCGAACATCGATAGATGACTAAGCAGTTCGTCCATTAACTCTTAATTCCTGAACCCATACATGATCAACGTATATGAGACAGCGCTCTACATATTTCTATCAGCTTGAGCATAGTGTTTAATATACGATCTATATCTCAGCGTATGGGAGTCACAGAGCATTCTCGCTGTCTTAGGGTAAAAGACCATCTTCACACTGTCATTGACCAATCAGCCCGGCAGCACAGTTAGCGAATTAATCTGCAACCGACCAGAAGAAGACCTCTACGCTCCACATCTCATGAATAAATTTAGCTTTCTGAGTCCTAACCCGTCCAACCGCACGAGATTTCTCGAGATGCGACCATGTCTGTATAGTAACAGATTCCAAAGTGCGGTCGTACAATAGCAGACAGTTAAGGAGAGCAACAAACGATTGATTTTTAAACGCGATGGAGCCACATATGGATGGTGCTCGACGCATTTTTATGTAAATCAACTCCAAAGTATTGTTCTTGAGTCCAGGATCCGCACCTGGAAGGTATTCCTAAGAGAGAACATAAACAAAGGCACTGCTAAGATTACAACGTTCTGCACTTAAAAACTGGTTATAATGTTAGATCGCATACTTCTCAGACCTATCAGACACAAATCTTTCTTATCGATTTCTCTACGCTGAACTGTGCTATCGAATTGTATAAAATGATATTTAGTAGCGGGGGATACATCCTACAAGGAAACAGATAAATGCATAGCAGCAGCGTCCGACATGTGAAAATTACGAGCCATTCCCTCACAAACTCTGTAAACAGCACATCAGTCGGGCAAATGTGTACACACGGATTGCAGCGCATCATAAGCTCTTACCGCTAAGTTAGTTACGACCCTGAAGTCTCGATTTTACACCCAAGCTGCGACAGGGGGATCACATAAAATCAAAATTATTTTAGAGGAATGCGTCAAGTTTCATCACACATGAGATGGAAGTCCTCTCATGACCGAGAGGTTTACCATTAACAATCTCAAGTAGACACTGCTATAAACCGCATATGGAACATGTAGCTGTATACGAGTAGAACGCAGGCTATGTCACGTGTCTCATGCATCCGGATAGAACACTGGGGAAAAAAATTGACCTGCACCAACTTCTCCTTCTCTAGATGAATTATTCAACCTTTAAATCGTACCTCATTACAGCTCTTTCTCAGTCAATCAACCCCTCCATACTCTGTTATCATATAATGCAGATTCAAGTAAGTTTAGAAGTGAAACAATCTCTGTACTCCTCAAAAGCACCAAATACGGTAGTCAATTCACATGTATTACTGATACCTACCTGTCTTTGCACATCTGTTCTGAGAGTGAATTCGGTTCACTGATATAAAGGAGGTGATTTGGTATGTTGTGGGATACGAACTGCATGTTTACTAGATCGACACGGTATTCAGTGATATATTCCCTGGTTGGAGATCAGTTTGACGCTCCAATATTCTTGCAAGTATCGTATGTATTTGATGAACCGTAGACAAATTTGTGATGTTTAGCTGTCGGTGCAAAATAGTGATCAGTGTAAAATAGTTTATTACCACTGAGTGTAGCGTCTGTAGAAAGAAAGAACAGGTTGGGGGTGTATAGACCGAGGGAACTGTCGGTGTAATATAGCAATCTTTGCAAAATAACGACAGAAAGCCCCAGAAAGAAAAGATAGATAGTGCTTTGATACCGAAAGCGTTAGTAATTCGACAGGTAATTCGATAAGAGCAAATGAGAATGTTCGATTGATTGTGGTGGCATATAGGAGTGGTGGGAACATTTGCGTATGTTGCGAGCAGGAAGGCTATCACGTTATGTCCGAGAGGAAGACTGGATTCGGCGATAGTTAGGTAAACAGGTTCTGTTAGGGTAGGAATTTTGGCGCATACAAGCTGAGACAACAAGAAAGCGAGCATTAACTATTTCTTAAGCACTATAAAATTACGGAGAGCTGGACATGGCTGATATTTTCTGTTTCCACAGAGCCATGTGACGTAAGAATAACATTGAGAATGTTTTAGATGGCGATGTGTCAGTCACGCTGAGACGGGTACGTGTGTCAACACACTCTGATCTATTCTGCCTTCATTAGTAAAGACAAGTAGAGATGCCTTGAATATGAGACTGTCGTGAACGTGCTTTAGAATACTGTGACAGTATAATGATGACTGTATAGAGGCATGCAACTTTCACTGGTGTTCGACCATACAGGCTCAGGGACTGTGACGGAACGTGCGAGACCCAAGCTGCGGCTGCCTCACTTCGTCGGGTTTATGGCACGCGCGAACCTAAATGGAGGTCTGTGAGTGCGTTGACAGCTGACGGCTACATCGACCGTACGTGCGATCAAATCATCATTGGTGTCTAGAGGTTAGGAATTTCTCAGGTGTTATGTATCAATGAGGGTGCCGCCACCTCATGCTTGCGGATCCTGAGCAGGCGCCTGTGCGTGGTACGACATCTGACTGATGCGTCACTTATCGCCACCTCCTGTTTACTCTAGTGGACAGGGGGTTGGACGGTGCTAGCGAGCTTTGACTGCATTATTCGCAAGCGGCTCTGTAGGCCGTGCTATGCGCTATTTTGACAATTCACGAGTACTGAGCGTGTCTACATGTCCGCGTGAAGAATTATTTAGCAGCAGTTTGCTATTGTGTACGGAAATTACGAGTTGGTTGCATGTCTGTGGGCTGTGCAACATGGCCCCAGGCACATCAGGGTGGATCTTTTGCATCAGTGTGATAGATATAGTCTATCGTTAAATAAGTTGTTTCAAAATAAATAGAGTGCAGTTAATTATTACTCTCCCCAGCAGCCCAGAGCAGGCTGAGTCCTATTGTTACCACTTTCCCTAACCATCTTAGTTTACGTCAGGAAACGGACGACAGCTTCCTCTGCTGGTTGTATTGAGTACTTGACCTTATGGAGAACACACTGTTTGCCGCCATCATGGACAACTGTACTTGCGCTATCAGCTGGTGTCACGGTGGCGTCCTCTGGTGGCGACGAAATGTACTAATCCAGTTGGGGTCTGGGGCTCGTATGAAGGCGCTAGGTGGCGTCATCTTAGATTACGGTACTTGTGTCATCACCTGACATCACTACAGCGTCCACTAGTGGCATCGATATGAACTAAATCAGTTGGGCTATGGACTCAGTGGCGAATACACTTGGTGATGGTGCTACCTCTAATTGTTTAAATTAAGACTGGTGTGTGACTTCGAGAGCTGACGACTAGCAAGCAGAATCTTTTAGATGGATTATTATTTTGACAGTTTAGGAGTTATTTGGCTAATTGGATGTAAATGTATTGCATTATTTACAAGTGGTTCGCATGTCCCTAAGTAAATTGCTTGCAAATAAATTAAGTACACTCCTTCCTCTCTCCATCAGCCTAGTGCAGGCTGAGTCCTTTTACCAGCAACTCCTAGGAAGAGGTTGCTCCCTGGAGGCTTAGGTTAGTGGTGGTGGGCTATGTTTGCAACAGTTTTCTTGGGTTTGTGGCGATAGCGCAAGTGACCTTTCTTTACTGCCAGAATTCAAACTCAGCGGCGGTTCCTAACAAGAGTTAGCGGTCTGGACCTTGAGAAGTAGTTGAAACTAGGTAGCTGAAAGTATAGTGAACCCCTTTCTTGCCTATATGAAGTCGAATCACGTGACTAATAGGAGTGCAGCATTCTAGGGGTGGGGCATGCTAGGTCATGAATGAACACCGCACTGATAGTGGGAAATTGTGGAACTTCTCATTTGATCATTGAATATTGAACCTGTAAATTGACTTATTGAATATGATTAAAATTGAAATGGAATTAAAGTCTTAGGTAACTGATAGGTTAGATGTGCAATGTGGGTGTTAGTTTAGTTAGCATATTTACAAAAGACTATGTCCAGTGTGTGTACGGAGGTGGCAGCCGAGGGTGTTTGATGTAAGCGATCGGCCACCCGGGTGCCAATGGTGCCCTGCAAGAGAGAGTGGATGAACTTGTGTCTTCACGTGTGACTTCACGGAAGCACGATATGAACTAAGTCAGTTGGGCTCTGGAGCTCTCGGTAATCACAGTAGGTGCCATCATCTTGAATACTGGTACTTGCGTCATGACCCAATGTCAGGAGGGCGCCCTCTGGTGGCACGGATATGAACTAAGCCAGTTGGGCTCTGTAGCTTGTGGTGGATACCCCAGGTGCAGCCATCTTGAATGACGGTACTTGTGTCATGATCTGATGTCACGGTGGCATCCTCTGGTGGCACAGATATGAACTAAGCCAGTTGGATTCCAGACACCGTGAACAACACACAAATGCTTGAAATTGGTTAAATAATAAAGACAAGTCTCTCTTACCTTATTATTATCATGTTGGAAGTTCAACTTCCCACCATTTTCGGAGGGAGGAAGGTGTAGCACTTTCCAGCCAAAATTCAAACTTCCCGCCAAAATCCGCCATCTTGGATGTCGTCATCATCACTATATTGGATAACGGTACTTTGTTGCTGAATACACTTTGTCCCAATACTGTAATATACTACATTATCAGTATGACTTGACTGTACAGCGGCAAGCGGCCCGAGTCATTTGGGTACTGTTTAGTATTGTTAGGCGCCTTCAATCATGTCTTCACATAAACAAGGTTTAGTACTGTGTTCTGCCATTGGCAATTGTAAAATAAACAGGCAGTGCATTGTTTGTAAATCCAATGAATGTGCTCTAAGTTATATTAAAAATCACATTATACTCTTAAATTTTTAAAACTAATATGAATAAATAAACAAACTCACCAGTCAGCAAAGTTTGAATCTGGCTTTGACAGCGGAAAACTCGTTGATCATATCTTCGTAGTTCAGAAAGTTGTCAGTTAGAAGACAAGCTTCAACGTGAAGAATGGACAAGGTGTTCAATCTCCCCTCAGACAACGTAGAACGTAGGTACGATTTCAGTCTGTTAAGAGCCGAAAACGAGCGTTTTGCTGAACAATTTGTAAGTGCCATACATAGAAATATTCTAAGAGCAATGTCAGAAACACGGACTGTAACCTCTTTTCATAAAAATTTACTCATTTCGACTGTTATATCACTATTCTCAGAAGATTTCAAAAGTTCTGTGAAATGTACACATTCACTAGGTAAAGAAGGCTATAATTATGTGTCATATGATGCTTGGAGTTTTGTTGCACCTCAGCAATATCGTCAGGTAAACTGTTCTTAAGGTGACTGAAATCTCTGAAGGAGTCCAACAGTGCTCTATAGCTTTCCTTCCTCCTCGGTAATTAGGCGTAAGTTGTAGAGTACTGGTAGAAATGTTTCGACTCTAAATTTTTCCCTTCCAGTCAGAAAAACTTCTGCAGAGTCTGCTTCTTTTCATCATGAAGTTTGCATTTTCTTGACTTTCTATAGGTGCATTCATAGTCTACATCAGTCACAATCGCCATGGATTTATTTTCATAATAGTTGAACATGCCATGAATAGATGCAATAAATCCTACAAGCAATTCATAAAGTTAATGCACTATTTTAGTTTCCATATTTACACTTTGCAATTTCAGATTTACACTATAAATCTCTGGAGTATGTGCTTCTAAACTGTCATCGTGAATACTGTTTCTAGTCTGCTGAGTTGATTCAATAAAGCTGTAGCCTCATTTCACATTGATAACGCCCTCCCAGTTTTCATATAGACTTACACACGCTTCCTCTCTTGCTGACCAACATGTTTTTCATAAACTTTTTACCATTTTCCTTCCAGATTTCATGAAGGAAAGAAGTTTATCCCAGGGCTGGGTAGAAGCAGAGAAGAAATTATAAAGGTTTTGCACTGCAATGAAAAATGAACATGCTTCTTGAAACAGCTTGCAGCACTAGTGACAGCTAAATTCAAAGAATGTGCTGCACAAGGCACATAATGGGCTTTCGGATTTCGTTCTTTATTGTGTGCCTGCAAACCAATGTGGGTTCCTGACATACTGCTTGCATCGTCATATGACTGGCCTCTACAGTCAGTAATATCAATGGAATTTATACACAGGACTTCTAGTATGGCCTCAGCTAAGTTTTCGAACTTGTGTCCCAGGTTTGGTAAAAATGGAAGGAAACATTCAATCTTTCACATATCTTCATATGAAAGATAACTGATCAATATGTGAAATGTCCACAGTAGAATCTACTATTATAGAGAAATATTTGGCCTGTTTTATTTCACTTATGATAATTCCTTTCATTCGTTCAGAAAGAAACTCTATTATTTCGTCATAAATTGTTGAAGAAAGAAAACTTGTATGTCCGTGCCCTGGATTTCCATGTGGTTCAATGTGCTCTGCGAGAAAGGGATCAAACTCAGCTATAAGTTCAAGACTCATCATAAATTGACCATAATCTAATGAATGGAATCTTTCAACGTGTCCACGTAGGGGAAGTCGACAGCTTGTTAGCTTCTTCACTTCTGCAAACACCCTTTTCAACACACTGTGCCAGTATATTTTTCTGTCTCAACATATGACTCAAAATAGTTATCTATTGTACCAAGTGACTTTTTTCTTGTTGAGAATTTTTGTGTTCAAGTGAATTCTCATGATGAGATAAAATATTAAAAATATGTTTCCAGTCTGCAATACAATTAGTAGCAATCACGGCCTTACCTCTGAACAATTTACTTGGTGCATAAAAAACAGCACCAGTACTAGAGGAGTATACTAGACATCATGCAGGCTGCAGCACAATAAATGAGACAATCAAAAGTTGGTTTCTTCTTTTTTTTCATGAAGAAAAGTACGTAACTAAGTAAATAAATAAATAAAATTTTTTAACAATTGTGAAGTGTATTTCACTCATTATTAGATATTCTGCTTATGTTCATTTCATATAAACATGTGTTTAAAAATGTAAAACATTCCCAGTATCAACATATTTTTTTAAACAGGTGTCATTAAATCAAAGCTCAGATATGGAAGACCACACAGCTTTCACAGTAATGGAGGGTTGACCTGATACTTTCCAATGAATTCAACAAGAAATTTAAGTAGAGTCGGGTTTTACATACTGGGGCCCACATATGTTACAGTATTTAACAAACTGCTGATTAGTTTATCACAGCTTTTCAGGGGTTCTGGTATTTTCAAGGGGAAAATATGGTAGGGTTAAGAAGAAGCCAAGAACATTCTCGGAGTAACGTTTCAAACATTGCATTGTAGATTGCCTTTCTTCAGCTTACTTTAAAATATTTTGAACAGTCGTGAAGATAATACCAGACAGAAACCCAATCTTAAATTTCCATTCAATCACCAAGAAAACTATGTATTTTTCCAATCTTGTATTGTAGAATTTCGTTCTTAATGCTTATTTCAAATAGCAAGTTGTTTAACAATGTTAAAAAAAATTGTCATTTGTAAGTGCAGTTATTTCATCTTCATCTTCTCTTCAGATATTAGGCAGGAATTGCTTGTTATGGTACCCATCTCTGTCATGGTCTTCCTGTCTCTTCTCCCATGGCACTTATAATTTATTATCTTTAAGGGAAGTCTCTCACTCTCCATTCTTTGTAGCTGTTCATTCGATTTTATTCTCAAATTTTATCATAGAGGCCAAAATTTTGCAGTTCTTCTCTAATATCTTGATTTCTTAGCCTGTCTTCTCTTGTGCAACCTTCAACACCTCTAAGGCATTTCCTTTCTTGTGCCTGAATCTGGCTTTCTTGCTTCTTGGTAATCACCCAGGTATCACTTTCATAGAGCAGTGTGGGAACTGCAATAGTTTTGTAAAATTTAATGTGAGTGTCTTCCCTGGTTTTGTTTTTTAGGTTCCTGTTGATTGTTCCACATACCTGACTGAATTTTCTACACTTAATTTCAATATCTCTGCTGTAGCCATATGCCATTTCACATTTGAGGTAAATGAAATGATTTGCTTGCTCTAAAATCTGCTGATCTATCACTATTTTGGTCTTGATTGGTTCTTTCCCCATGAAGGCCATTGTCTTAGTTTTTTCTTTTGAAATTTCCACGTTGAATTTTGCACTTATTTGTTCTAGCAAGTAAATTCCTTTCTGAAGGTCATCAGCTAGGATCACTGCATCATCAGCATATAGCAAATTACTTAAAAGAATGTTCCTATCTAGGTAGATGCCTTTCTGAAATTCTGATTTCCATATATGTAATATTACATTAATGTAGATGTTGAACAAAATTGGAGAGATGCAGCAGCCTTGTCGTACCCCTTTGTTAGTTGGTACCTCATTAGTTGTTTTACCATTGAGATCTAGAGTGATATTTTTCTTTTGATAAAAACTTTTTATCGCATTTACTAGATGCTTTGGATATCCACGATTTGTCATTATTTCCCAAAGTTTCTGTCTATTGACATTGTCAAAAGCTTTTTTAAAGTCAATAAAAGCAATGCGTGTCTCTTTATTATACTGTCTCAATTTTTCTATTATTTGCTGTAGAATAAAAACTGAATTTATTGTGGAGCGTCCTTTCTAAAACCCATTTGATCCTCATGCAGTACTGCTTCTGGTATATTTTAAAGTCTTGTATTTAAAATCTTAGCATGCGTCTTGTATGCTGAGTCCAGTAAACTTATTCCTCTGTAATTATTGCATAGGCTTTTATCTCCTTTTTAAAAAATTGATTTTACTCTAGCTGTTTTCCAGTCTTTGGGAATACTTTCTTCTTCTTCCAACATTCATTGAAGAGGTGTAGCAGTCATTGGTGTAGCATCATCCTCCATATTTTAATAATTCAGCATTAATGCCATATTTTCCTGTTGCTTTTCTGGACTTAAGTGATGTTAGTGCAAATGCAAATTTGTCAGATTGTATTTCATCTAATTCTTTCTCATCTACTTGTTCAATTTCAGTTTCTTGTGCTGTATGATCTTACCACAATTCGCTATAATGATTTATCCACTGTTCTTCTTCAATACTATTTATTTGTATCTTCTCTCTTTCTGTTGTGTTTAAGGTTTTAAAAACCTTATATGCCATTTGTTGTCTTCCGTGGATATCATGTTCAATATTAGAAATAAACCTATCCCAGTGTTCTTGATGTGCTTTCCTACTACACATTTAGTGTTATTTCTTTTCTCCTTATAGTATTGTTTATTCTCAATAGTAGGTAGCTTAAGCATCATATATGCATCCTGTTTTATCTTGACAGCTTTCATTATACATTCATTACAAATTTTTAGGCCTCTTCTTTTCATATTCTTTTCTTTATACCAAGATCTTCTCCTGCTATTCTGCATACAGTATTCTTCAGAGTTTGCCATTCTTCTTCTATATTGTCTTTATTTTGTAAGTTTGCTATTTCATTTAATCACCTTTGGTACTGGTGTCTTATACAGTCCTCTTCAAGCAAGTATACCTTATAAATGCTTTGATCTTCTTGGTTTGTTACTTGTTTAGTCACTTTCATACACATTGTAAAAAGATCTGTTATGGAGATTAGCAAGAAATGGTCTGATCCTATACCTTGTTCTGTATAAACTCTTGTATCCCTTACTTGTCTTACTGAGATGTAGTCAATTATTGATCTAAGACCTCTGCTGGCCCAAGTATATTTGTGTATATCCTTTTTCTTAAAAAGTGAATTTGTGATTTTTAAATTGTTGTAAGTGGCAAAATCTCTTAGTAATTTTCCATTTTCATCAGATATTGGTTCTCCAAACAGACTTATAACGTTTGTTACTGGAATATTTCCGATTTTGGCATTGAAATCACCCATCATATTAATCTGATCAGTAGCATTGTATTCTGTCTTCTGTAGTAGTTCTTCATTGCTTTCAGACTTATCTTTTTTCCTTTCTTCAGGTGCATATACACTCATAAAGATAGTGTCACCCTTAATAAGTTTCAGCCTGACTGTAAGTATTCTTTCACTTACTTATGTACAATCTTGAATGTCTTTTCCCATTTTTTATGCAGGAGTAGTACTACACCTTTACTTGCTCTTTTATGTTGTTCAACACCCCTATAGAATATAATGTAATCCCCTACATATTTATTTCCTCTTAATTTCTTTTTAGTTTCTGTGAGTGCTACAGAATCAATATTCATGTCACTTAGTATATTTATGAATTCTACCTCCTTTTGGAAATTCCTCTCACATTGCAAGCTGCTGCTTTGATGTGTCCATTTATCCATTTTTGTTTCTCCTATTTCACAGCCTTGTAATTTACCTTTGAGACCATCCTGTTTCCGAGGCTCGTTTGGGTACTGGGAGTAGCCTGTGTTTTCTGAGAGCTGGTTACCAGCCATCTGCTAAACCCCCTTCTAGGAGGACCAGGATTTTCTTTCATGGTTATTTTAAAATGTGAAAGGTTAAAATGAGTACAGAGCAAACAGTGTTGCCCCCTTAAGGTGCTGCCCCTAGGCCTGTGCCTAGTGGGCCTATATGTAAATCAATGACTGGGGGGGGGGGGGGGGGGGGAGGAAGTAATATGTTTTCAGACTCTTCCCAGAAAGTGCTCTCTTGAAATTTCAATAGTACACATCTTCATGATGCCCAGTGCCTCTCATGTAGCGTCTGCCACTGGCAATGGCGTCCACACAACAATCTGTAGTGAAGGGGGGGGGGGCAAGACGTGGGGTACTGTGTATTTTTAACATTTTGGAAGATGAAAGACAATTTGTAAGTACCCATAAAAAGTTCCAGTTCCAACTCTGCTGATACCCCGCATGATACTGACTTTTAGGTCATTATCTTGGAAGAAAAACACCTGACTACACCATGACACAGTAGTAGAATATAAAGAGTTAAGCTGAGAAATGTTTATTTAAAGTTGTCTTCAACAAGTCTTGGAATATTCAGTTAAGAAATGATCTTGAAGAAACCAGCCAAAGAACAGTAACTACCTGTCATGAAAACCTTATGGAAGAAGCACATGTAGACTTGGCGATAGAAAATAAGAAAATGTGTTGTTTAGGTATTGAAACTAAAACCTCTGTGCAAACTTCCAGCATGCTGGAGTAACTTGGGTCAGCAACTCCTGTTAATCAATAGAACGAAAAACCAGTCCAAGTTGCAAATATTTTACTTTTCATTTGATGACTAGTTTCGGGCAGAGACCCATTTTCAAATCAGCATAACAAAGTCACAAATGCCATTTCCAATTATGTCAACAAAATGGGTAATGCCCATTCACAGTGAGTACAGATTACACATTTTGTTGGCATATTCGGAAATGCCATTTTTGACTTTATTATGTTGATTTGAAAATGGGTCTCAGCCTGAAACTAGTCATTGAATTAAAAATAAAATATTTGCAACCTGGACTTACTTTTCTTTCTATTAAAACCTCTGTGGCTGAAATAAAAAAGGAACAAACAGATTTTGTTTTTGTTCAGTTAGGGAAGAAATCTGTTACAATCTGTCATTTGAGAAAATATCTAGTAATTTAAAGCAAGGAATATCTCAGGTGACAGGACAAACTTAGACAGTGGGGGGAAAAAAAAAAAAAAAAAAAAAAAAAAAAAAAAAAATTATGAGCTACTGAAATGAAGTCTTGTTTGAAGAGTTACCTTACATAAGACTGGAGGATTACCATCAGTACTAAATGGGAGAGTAAACATAGTAGACAGTAATGCAACAGCTTTGGATAATGTTATGTCCCAAACCAAGCAGTAGATAACTAAATATCTGAGAGAAAAAAGGAACAAGGACTGAAAGAGAAAAAAAGGAACAATGAATGGATGTAACAGTTGTAATTAAAGGATTATGAAGAGAGCTGATGAACTGAAATTTCATAATTTTGCTCCATATAGTCCAGCTGGTGTTTTACATTGAATTATATTTTAATAAAGTCATTTAATGGTGTACTTCATAAAAGATGGTCAACCAAATGGAAAATCAGATTTTCTGTGCATTATGTAAGAGTGGGGTTCATGTCCCAAAATAATTATAAGACATCTGGTGAGTTTAAATTAGCTTTTAAAAGCTGATTCCGGTCAAAAGGAATTTTGGGCAGATTAAATTTAGAAATTCTGAGTCCAGGTTGGTATACTAACAAAAATGGTTGACAGGAGGGCATTAGAGATGAAGCAGAACTGGGATTGGCAGAAGATGAGATGGAGTTAAGTTTGTACTCTTCAAAGGAACCATTCTGGTATCTGCCTCAAACAATTTAGGAAAGCCTAAATATAGGTCCCAGGAGGGGTACTTGAATTACAGTCCTCCTGAATGGGAGTCAGGTGAAATGTGATATTGGTAGTGGTAAATTCTGGATTGAACTAATAGCACAAGACTCCCCTTTCTCTCTTTATCACTGGCATCTAATTATATGTGACATCCATTATTTCATCTATTCCAAAAGGAATCTCCACAGACAATTTACAGATGCATTACAAATGTTGTTGTCATTCTAATTATGGAAAATGTAGTATCAGCAGATATCATCAAATATTCCACATTTATGGAGACAAGACCTTATGAACTGACAGTTCAGAGGTGGGCAGCATTGTTCAGTTCAGAACTTTGGAATGACCATGGTGATTAGCAAGTCAGTAAAGAGTCAGAAGAGAAAGGATTTTGTGGATATGGTGACTAGCAAGTCTAGAGAAAATAAAAGTATTAAAATATCAACATATCAATACGCACTCTCTCAGTAGGAAGTATATGATCTAGGAGTGAAATTTCTGTGTGCACTAAATTAGCTTTGGAAGACATAACAGTAAGACCAGCATCACATAACCACTCAAGCATCCGAGCAATATGCAACAAATTATCTTCAAAGTTACTACTGCAAATAACATCACTAAGATAGTTGTACACAGTCACATCTGGGTCTCCCAATGCCAAATATAACAAACATGGCTACACAGCCGCTACCATGGCAAGCCCAAAGGGGACCCAATTGTATCTGAACAAATTTCAGTCTTTGGTAACGACAGTTAGAGGTTAAGATTCTTCTGACAAAGGTATTTTATGATGTGCTTGGTTTAAATCAATGATGTAAAAATACTTCGCCCCAGGAAAACAAGCAAAACAACTGAGCAGCTCAGGAAGCAGAATAGATTGGGGAACAGCTTTTTGTTGTGGGCCCTGTAATCTATTACTCGCCAGTAACCATGACCTTGGCATTTTGCCACCAAAACATTGGTGTAGCATAGGGAGACAAAGATGGTCTAATTACATCTTCTGCGAGCATTTTATCTTTAAGCTTTAGGTGTAGATAAACGGTAGGGTGATAAACTGGAACGTTATCTGTCAATTGGACAATGTATTTGATTTTATTAGTGACCACTAAGTGGTCCATCGGTACTTCTGGAAATATCTCTAACACCTTTAACAAAGCCTCCCTTTGTTCTGTATTCAGATGTGACATGTCAAACTTGGCGTTCCTGGTTTGAATGGTACATGCCTTAGGTCAACAGTGATGTCAAGACCAAAGATATTTGACACGGTTTAAATGGCAGTGTCAGTGTAATCTAAATCGCAACTGATTTTTCTAAGAAAATCACATCCAAGGATTACATACATAACCAATGTAACCCCTGTATTTTAACACAAGAAAAACCCCTCCTACCTCTGGAATAACTTCACCATTGACACTTCGACAATGTAAATCTGATTTCTTAACCTGAGAACCTTCAGGAAGACTCACAATGTGTTGGTACCACTGTTCATCAGTGAGTGAAAGTTTACTACCAGACTAATATAAAGGACAAAGAATCTCCCCATGAATAGTGCCAGAAATAAAGAATAGTATGGTGCACACGGCCCCCTTCACCTTATGTGTCTTTCTGATTACAGTATTGATATTATTACTCAACCTCACCTTCCCTTGGTGTCAACTCTTTTTCCCCTTACTCAAATTTTTGGTCCTGGTGGAGGTTCGAGTCCTCCCTCAGGCATGGATGTGTGTGTTTATTCTTAGGATAATTTAGGTTAAGTAGTATGTAAGCTTAGGGACTGATGACCTTAGCAGTTAAGTCCCATAAGATTTCATACACATTTGAAAATTTTTCCAATTTTTGCAGTAATTATGCAGAAAATGCCCGTCTTCATGATGTCAAAAACACGCACAACCCTTTTCAGAATGAAATTATCTTTTATTCTGATTATTGCCACAATCACACAAACCTTCCCCTTTTTATTACTTCAAAAGCACACCAGATGGTTTTTAGAATCATATTTAAAGTGAGGAAGATTATTAACATAGCATACTTGTTTGTTATAAACATACTTTTCAACAGAAAATGCCTTTTCAACAGAAAATGCTATATATGCTTTCACTGATCAAATATTAAATGCTCTGAATAACCGGACATCACCCATTGGTATTTTTTGTGATCTCTCAAAGGCCTTTGATTGTGTAAATCATGGAATTCTTTTAGATAAGCTAAATCATTATGGTTTGAGTGGGGCAGTGCACAAATGGTTTAATTCATACTTAACTGGAAGAATGCAGAAAGTTGAAATAAGTGGTTCGTGTAATGTTAAAACAGCTGATTCCTCAAACTGGGGTGCTATCAAGCACGGGGTCCCACAGGGTTCGGTCTTAGGTCCTTTACTGTTCTTGATATACATTAATGACTTACCATTCCACATTGATGAAGATGCAAAGTTAGTTCTTTTTGCTGATGATACAAGTATAGTAATAACATCCAAAAACCAAGAACTAAGTGATGTAATTGTAAATGATGTTTTTCACAAAATTATTAAGTGGTTCTCAGCAAACGGACTCTCTTTAAATTTTGATAAAACACAGTATATACAGTTCCGTACAGTAAATGGCAAAACTCCAGTAATAAATATAGAATTTGAACAGAAGTCTGTAGCTAAGGTAGAATTTTCAAAATTTTTAGGTGTGTCCATTGATGAGAGGTTAAACTGGAAGCAACACATTGATGGTCTGCTGAAACGTCTGAGTTCAGCTACGTATGCTATTAGGGTTATTGCAAATTTTGGTGATAAGAATCTCAGTAAATTAGCTTACTATGCCTACTTTCATTCACTGCTTTCGTATGGCATCATATTCTGGGGTAATTCATCGTTGAGTAGAAAAGTATTCATTGCACAAAAACGTGTAATCAGAATAATTGCTGGAGCCCACCCACGCTCATCCTGCAGACATCTATTTAAGGATCTAGGGATCCTCACAGTAACCTCACAGTATATATATTCCCTTATGAAATTTGTTGATAATAATCCAACCCAATTCAAAAGTAATAGCAGTGTGCATACCTATAACACCAGGAGAAAGGATGATCTTCACTATGCAGGGTTAAATCTGACTTTGGCACAGAAAGGGGTAAAATATGCTGCCACAAAAGTCTTTGGGCACCTACCAAACAGCATCAAAAGCCTGACAGATAGCCAACTAACATTTAAAAATAAATTAAAAGAATTTCTAGATGACAACTCCTTCTACTCATTGGCTGAATTTTTAGATATAAAGTAAAAAAAAAAAAAAAAAAAAAAAAAAAAAAAAAAAAAACCTTAATCATTACTGTCATGCAATATTTTGTGTAATGTAATTTCTTGTACAGACATCTTTTATTAACCTGACACGTTCCACATCATTACGAAGTGTCGTATTCATGATCTATGGAACAAGTATTAATCTAATCTAATCTAATCTAATCTATGCTTCAGCATTCTTGTGCTTCTTATCACTAAATCAAAATCGTTCAACATGAGAGACTAACTGATCTAATTCGGTGAATGTCTGCAGTTTAGTGAAAAATGGCGTCCTTGACCTATCTTCTACCCAAATGCCTTCAGCTATTTTCTTCACAGCATCAGCCTTTGAAATATCTAAACATAGGGCCGATATTGCTGCCTAGACGTCTTCAGTGCACTGAGCAAGATATTCTGAAGTGCACTGCACATGATAGACATGATAATTTATGAGTTCATATCAACATTGCTTCAAGAGCTGACTCCACAAGATTCTTTTCCTAAAATCACTCAAAGGTAAATACTCATTAATGGCTTCCGTAATCACTGTTTTAAGTTTACCTGCGGAAAGATGGTAGATAATTTGTAGTACTACAGTGCCCGACAGCTGCAAAACCTCTCTCAAATTTCATAATCGCATTGTCAGCCAGAGTAATTGAATTATTTGTTCATTAGCTTCTATTGGGAGACTACAAATGCCTTCTAAGAGAGCAGAAAAATGATTTAGTTACTTATAATATCTCCCCAATCCTCTGCACTATTACCAACACTACTAGGCTTATTCAACATTTCTCTCATCTGACCAGAAGCATGAGCATCTTCCCTGCTTTTGTTGACTGACAATTCAGTAAACTACTTTCCAATTGTAATTTCATTTCTCTCTTAGTTCATGATCATCGTTTTCTGTTTGGAGTCAGCAGCTAATATTTCAAGATCCTGAATACAGTAACCAAATGACTTATTTGTGCCTAAATTCAAGATACTAGCACACAGCTAGAAATACTCTCCTACGTCAACAGTATACTAGTCTGCATGCTGTAAAGAAGGCCACAATACCAAGAACACGCCTGACTCATCTGGCTAACAGTCTCACTGTTGCAAACAAGGTTACGACTCAGCACTCTGCTCAGACACTGCTCAAGTTCTGCCACATTACCATCAAATTTTTCTCTGCTGATGGCTAGTTCATATTCCAGTTGTGACTTGTTCAAACAAGATATACTCAGCACATTCCTAGCTTCAATACTTCACTTGGAAAAAACCTGAAATGTGACAAACAGGTACAGTATATCATTCACTAATAAAATACCATTTAACTTAGTTCTATCACAACGTGTATTCAGAACACCACCACTCCCTCGTAACACTCTGCTACCATTGTAGTAGCACAGGCAGGAAGGAAGTGTTAAGGTTCTGGGCCAAAATTGTTACACACTTTGGTTAAAATAATTTATTACACAGAAATTCAAACTTTAATATTAAAACCCAAAAACCTTGTTTTAACTTTTGCAGGATGAATAACACATGTCATGTACATCATATTACCGTTTACGATGACATCGTGCTACAAGAAACAGTTTAACAGTGTGATTGTGAGTCACATGGAACCAAGCTGAAATGATAAATTTTACACACCAACAATAGCTGAGGAAAAGAAGGTTTCAAAAGAGACATAAATTTCATAGAGCTTAGCTAACAACTACACAAGTTCCAGCCTGAGTTACAAAACTTAGCTGTGCAGTCATGAATTTCGACATACTTTAATTCCAGAAGAATGAACTTGCAATTACCATATAAATTATTACAACTTGTAAAAAGTTTTACAGCAAAGTCCACTGCAGTGAACAGTTTTTAAAAGGAGCAACAATAATTACATAACTGCAGCTAGTGAACACTATAAAATTTAAAGATAAACTAGACAAGTACCAAAAAGTAAATTTCAAGCATGCACACTTCTCAAACAGTATCTTCTTATACGAGCTAATGAATCGTATTAGAAATAGTACTACTTCCAAGAAAAACACTGAATAGCTAACAACATGACAAATTAAAACTATTATTACTTGAGAGCTTAGCTCCAGATAAGACACAGAGACAAGGCCCACTGTAAAGTGGCTACTTCCTGTGTTTTTTAAAAAACATCAGTCATTAGGATGGCCTTCACAATGTATAAACAAAGAAGAATATTTGGATACAAATACCTGAAACATAGATTTGTTAGCATAAGCAACCAACATAACTGAAACATAAGAGATGGCATTTACACACTGCTACATGCAATAACTATTGATTAGAATGTTAATAAAACACATCCAACCTGGGGTCACAGCACTGTTCAAACATTGACAAGAGAATATGCATAACTCGGCTTTCAGATTAACCAGAACATGGAAGAGTATACGTAGTACCAAAAGTCTTACCGCTTTGTGGAGGACTCAGTAGAAGGAAGCTACCAATATACTTCTTAGCTCTAACTTCCTGTGGAACTCTAAAGAGACCAATTTCTAGAACGGAAACATCCACAGACCCACAATTCATAAAATATGTCAGGAATTACAAGAGGGTATATAGAAAAGTAATTGCTAAAGCAAAATTCATGAGTAATGATAGTTTTATAAGACAGTCTGAAAACAAATCAAAAGCCATGTGGGGTATTGTGAAGACTGAAATGGGGAAGAGTTGTGAAAACCAGGACATTAGCCTAAAAAATTTTAAAAATGTCAATATTAATAAACAAGACTTGCCAAATTATATTAACAATTATTTCATAAGTGCTTAAAATTTACAAACGAAGAAAAACCTGAATATCCAAAAACAGCTTGTAGGATGAGGGTAGAGCCAACAAATGAGGGTGAAGTGTTGAAAGTGATACAAAGCTTGAAACCCAACATGTGGGCTGGCATAGATGAGATGCCTGTGTCAATCATAACAAGGACAGCACCACAAATCACAAAGCCCTTTGCACACATAGCCAATTTATCATTCAGTGAAGGAGCTTTTCAGAAAGGCTGAAAATTTCAAATGTTAAGCCATTATTTAAAAACGGTGCAAGTATAAGGTAAAAAACTATCGCCCAATATCTCTCCTCCCAGCATTTTGAAAAATATTAGAAAAATTGATGAAGCACCGAATTAACAAATATCTAAATGACTATAATTTTCTAAACAGAAGTCAGTGTGGCTTCCAAGCACGTAAAAATACCAAAACAGCACTAATGTGCTACACTGAACAAATAATCAAAAATCTAGAAAAAGATTATAGTGTAGTAGGAGTAAAGTTAGACCTCTCCAAAGCTTTTGACACTGTGAACCAGGACATACTTTTAGAAAAATTGGAAGCGTTGGGTATACATGTGATAGGAAAAAAATGGTTTGAATCATACCTAAAAAACAGAACACAGGTTGTAGGACTGAAATCAACTTACTCCAACCACAAAATAAATTCAGTATCAGAGGCAACAAATGTAGAAATAGGAGTACCACAAGGCAGCATCATAGGGCCCATATTGTTTCTTGTCTATATAAATGATTTTCACACTTCAGATGATGCAGCCAAAGCAATGATATTTGCAAATGATACTAGTGTGATAATAAGTGCACCAAAGCAATTGCTACCAACAACTGCTGATAAAGTACTAAATTACATCCACTCTTGGTTCAATGGAAACAAGTTGACATTGAATGTAAATAAAACAAATTATATGCAGTTTGGGAAAAGATGTCAGAATGTAAATCTCTATCTGGTTTGTGGTGACAAAGCCTTAGACAGAGAGACATCCACAAAATTGCTCGGGATTCATGTGGATGAAAACTTAAATTTTAATGACCGTGTAATAAAACTTGCACAGAAACTTAATTTAGCCTGTTTTGCCCTCAGAATTATTGCAAATGTTTGTACCTCAGAGGGTGCCAGAATGGCATATTTCAGCTGTTTTCAATCTCTTACCACATACGGAATAATATTTGGGTATCCACAACAGGGCGCCTAAAACAATTTTTTTTGCTGCAGAAGAGAGCCATCCGAATAATAACTCACAGTCATCCACAGATACACTGCAAACCCATATTCAAAAAGCTTAGAATACTTACCATACCATCATTATACATATACAAATGTATATTGCATATCAGGACCCACATTGCAGATTTTCAGACAAATGCCTACTTTCATAACTACAATACCCTAATAGCGCAGCACTCCATCCTCAGCGAACAAAAAGAACGAATACACAAAGGCATGTGAGCCATATCGGTGCAAAACTGTACAACGCACTGCCAGTCAACATCAGGCAGTTAGTAGATGATAACAAATTTAAAACAGAATCTAAAAAACGTCTAGCAGAATGATGTTTTTATTCTGTAAATGACTATGGAGGTCAATAAATTTTTTCTGATTATATTTATAAAGGAAAAATGGAAAATACTCTATCTGTACCTAATCATTCATTACATATACATACTTAAAGGACAGCTATTGTGTGATGTAAATATATACTTAGGCAGTGTTGTATATATAAGGACTTGCCATTTAGGGAAGACAAAACCAAAGCCTTATGAAAAACAGACTATGCATTTAAAATAACAAGCATGGATGCATATAGGCTATATTAATTTCATTGTATTATTATTAACTTCATTGTATTATTTTGTTTTGTACTTTTTTTTACATATATATTGTTTATGTCCCATTTCTATGAAATGGCTTACATGTACCCATGACAACATCCATACAATATTTATTGTCAACAGATGGATAAACAAAATAAATAAATACTAGACCAGCCAGAATAAACATGGTGGTGACAGGATATCAGAGTAAGAATAACTGACAAGACTCGCACAGCATCTGTCACAATGTCACCAATTCACTGCAGGCTCCATAAGAGCCCACTCCACAGAATACTAGAATAGCACACTGTCTTTTTTTCTGCTTTTCACGGTGCTAATAGACCCTTTGAGACTCTGGAGTGCCTCAGCCAATGGCAAGCCAGACTATACTACCACACAAGTTACAGCCACCTTAGACACACTTCTGCCGACTGCCATCTGCATTGCTCATGACACATTGCCGACGGCCACTACATAATTCACAATGCTACTCTCAAAGAGAACCCTACAGCAACTTGCATGAGCCAAAATACACTAAAACTCACTGCAGAAGAAACCTTCTTACAGGAAAATTTTGAGAGCACAGTCAAAATATATAAGAAGTTATACAATTGTTACCCATTCCACACCAGGACATCCCTTTCATAAGAGTGTAGCAATCTGTGGTCAGCACATAATAGTCATGAGCAAAACCATCACAAAAGAAAATGGAAAAAGGTAGCTGGACAGCTCAGCATGCATGTTAGAATTTGACAACGTAAGCAAACAAATTGCATTATTCAAAAAAAAGATATTAGCATCTTATCTACAAGACATCATAGTGCTGAAAATTACAAAATATCTATGTACACAGTTTATTCTACAAGAATAACTGGTCAGTGACAACAACATGGAATTGACAGATTACCATAGAGGGGTGTCGACTTCCAGACAGGCACACTGAAAAGAGTACTAGAAATGTTGTGATGTTTAAAACTTTCCCGGCGTACTGATTGTTCCATAATAACACGGGAGAACTGCCGTAAGTCAGTAACGTCCTGCCACGATATTTCGGCACAAAGTCTTTTGGCCATCTTCAGGTGAGCACCGCTGTAGTAGTACTGGCGAGTACGTGCTGAACTCTGCTATTTAAAGCCCTATGAAAGTGGCATTGCGCATGCGCGACACAGTGTACGCATACACAACGACTCCGTGCGCTGTGCATAGCGCCCTCCGCGGTGAAAGCTTGGCGTTTCGATATCAGATCGATCTTCATCTTTATGCAGATAACTGCGTCGGGTACGGAGTTTCTCTATTAGCGGATTCCAAGCGGCGTTTAACTGAAAACCACTATCTCGATTAATAAGAGTGTCTCTGTCAGACAATCTTATTTCCACTGATTCATTAATAATCGAACTCCAAAAGTTTAATGTATGAGCCACAATTTTTGTATCATTGTAATTCATGGAGTGGCCTGTGGAGATACAATGTTCGGCGATTGCAGACTTGGTGGGTTGAAGAAGGCGAGTATGCCGCTGGTGTTCCACAATGCGTTCCTGCACAGTTCGTATTGTTTGCCCTATGTACGATTTGCCGCAATCACAAGGAATCTTATAAACACCTGATTTACGCAGACCCAGGTCATCCTTAACGGATCCCATCAGTGATGATATTTTGAGAGGAGGGCGAAAGATGACTCTTACTTGATACTTCTTCAATATTCTGCCTATCTGCGAAGAAATATTACCAATAAATGGTAGATAAGCCGTCGACCTGAAGACCTCTTCTTCTTCCTTGTTCCTTCGTTTATAGGTCTGCATTGCTCTATTCACTTGCTTAGATGAAAAGCCATTCATCAGGAATACTTTTTTCAGGTGTTCCAATTCAGTGTGAAGACTGTCGGCATCAGAGATGGTATGGGCACGATGAATTAAAGTTTTAAGAACACCCACTGTTTGTGCTGGATGGTGGCAACTACTGGCTTGTAGATACAGATCTGTGTGCGTAGGTTTTCTGTACACAGAATGACCAAGTGTACCATCATTCTTACGCCGCACCAAGACATCTAAAAATGGCAAACAACCATCTTTTTCAATCTCCATAGTAAACTTTATATTTTCATGTATGGAGTTCATGTGATGTAAAAATTCTTGGAGACGGTCCAGACCGTGAGGCCACACTATAAAAGTGTCATCAACGTAACGCCAAAACACTGTCGGTTTGAAAGTGGCAGAATCGAGTGCTCTCTCCTCAAAATCTTCCATGAAAAGATTGGCCACCAGGGGAGACAATGGGCTCCCCATGGCGACACCGTCAGATTGTTCATAAAATTCATTGTTAAACATAAAATATGTAGAGGAGAGAGTATGCTCAAACAATGTTGTAATATCTGCATCGAACATATTGCCGATAAGGTGTAATGAGTCTACAAGAGGCACCTTAGTAAAAAGAGAAACCACATCAAGGGCCTAACCAACAGATCATTACTTTGCAGCTGTAATGACTGAAGTCGACTAATAAAATCACTAGAGTTCTTTACGTGATGTGGACATTTGCCTATCACTGGTTTAAGCAAAGATGCTAAGAATTTTGCTAGATCATAAGTGGCTGCTCCAATGTTACTCACAATTGGACGTAACGGCACATTTTCCTTATGAATCTTAGGCAGTCCATATAGCCTTGGTGGAACGGAACTATTTGGTTTTAGTCTCTTGATGACCTCCTTCGATAGTGAACTACTTGATAAAAGCTCTGCAGTTTTTCGCATAACACGGCTCGTGGGGTCCTTATCAATTTTGCGATACGTTGAGTCACATAATAAAGCATTGATCTTATTAACGTAGTCATCCCTTGGCATAAGAACCGTAGCATTTCCTTTGTCAGATTTTAAAACTACTGTATCCACATCTGCTCGTAAATTACGTAGGGCTATCCTTTCCATAGGAGAGATATTACTCTTCATTGGTGCACCTCTGGTCAACACACGGCAGGACTCTCGACGGACTTCCTCCGCTTTATCTGTATCAAGACGGCGTACAGCTTCTTCAATGGCACTCACAAAGTCTACTAGTGGTGGTGAAATCGGTGTGGGAGCAAAATTCAGACCTTTTGCTAACACAGACACAGTCGCGTCATCTAAATTTTTCCCTGTCAAATTAACAACAGATCGTCGAGGAACTTCCTGCTGCATCTGTGTAGAAAGTCTATCAATCTTGGCAGTTTGCCTCGTCACGGCCTTGTCATGACTCCAGTTTGCTTTTGCCCATGTCACACCATCAACCCAGTCCCACGACAAAGAAGATAATCTTGCCGCTAATTCCAAATGTATATGGAACATTTCCTTTGAAACGGAATCCAATTCACGCCGACTGAAACGAATCCTCTCTCTCACTAATGCCATGCTTGCTTTACGCTTAATGTTATTTGCAGCAGCGGTATTTATAAAATGCACAATTTTGGCAAATGTTGGAATAATGCCCCTATCTCTACAACTTACTAAAAATATCAAAGAGCTCAGCAGCCTCGCTCTTCGTTCACGTAACTTGTCGAATCTTCGAATACATTCCATCACTTCCTCCCCATAGAGTTGCTTGATGTGCCCATACCATCTCTGATGCCGACAGTCTTCACACTGAATTGGAACACCTGAAAAAAGTATTCCTGATGAATGGCTTTTCATCTAAGCAAGTGAATAGAGCAATGCAGACCTATAAACGAAGGAACAAGGAAGAAGAAGAGGTCTTCAGGTCGACGGCTTATCTACCATTTATTGGTAATATTTCTTCGCAGATAGGCAGAATATTGAAGAAGTATCAAGTAAGAGTCATCTTTCGCCCTCCTCTCAAAATATCATCACTGATGGGATCCGTTAAGGATGACCTGGGTCTGCGTAAATCAGGTGTTTATAAGATTCCTTGTGATTGCGGCAAATCGTACATAGGGCAAACAATACGAACTGTGCAGGAACGCATTGTGGAACACCAGCGGCATACTCGCCTTCTTCAACCCACCAAGTCTGCAATCGCCGAACATTGTATCTCCACAGGCCACTCCATGAATTACAATGATACAAAAATTGTGGCTCATACATTAAACTTTTGGAGTTCGATTATTAATGAATCAGTGGAAATAAGATTGTCTGACAGAGACACTCTTATTAATCGAGATAGTGGTTTTCAGTTAAACGCCGCTTGGAATCCGCTAATAGAGAAACTCCGTACCCGACGCAGTTATCTGCATAAAGATGAAGATCGATCTGATATCGAAACGCCAAGCTTTCACCGCGGAGGGCGCTAGGCGCAGCGCACGGAGTCGTTGTGTATGCGTACACTGTGTCGCGCATGCGCAATGCCACTTTCATAGGGCTTTAAATAGCAGAGTTCAGCACGTACTCGCCAGTACTACTACAGCGGTGCTCACCTGAAGATGGCCAAAAGACTTTGTGCCGAAATATCGTGGCAGGACGTTACTGACTTACGGCAGTTCTCCCATGTTATTATGGAACAGTACTAGAAATGTTGTTATGGGACTAAATCCATCGTCATACAGAAGAAACTCACACACATTCCCACAAACACAACTAGAAAACTGTTCCCATAAATGTAGAATTGCTGCTCTTTGGAACTAACAATTCCAGTTCATTATCTGCAACCAAACTGCCTACCTAAAAGACACCAATCACTTCTTCTACTGGCTTTCCACAGTTGCTGTTCCTTTACCACCAGTTCCCCTGCTTACCACTATCAGTTACACCTTCCTCTGCACTAATATCCCTAATGCCCATGGTGTTTCCACTGTTGAACACTGCCTTTCCCAATGCCTCTCTGATATGAGGCCAACAACTTGCTTCCTGGCCACCACAACCAGCTATATTCTCATGCCCAATTACTTCTCCTTTGAAAGCATCAGCTTCAGACAAATCCATACTACAGTAATGGGCATCCACATGACACCGTGAGTCCAAAACCTTTTGACTGTTTCAGATTCACTGAAGACATCTTCATGACCTGGATCAAGGATGAGGACACCCTATCCACACTCCTACGGAACTTCAATACCTTCTTCCTCATTTACTTCACTCGGTTCTCCTCAGCCCAGTAGCCACTACACTTTAAGTCACCTTCCACCTCAAGTATGGCTACAGCAGCACTTCCATCTATATGAAATCTACTCACTACTAATAATACCTCCACTTCTACAGTTGTTACCCATTCCACGCCAAGACATCCCTTCTGTAAGAACCTAGCGATCCATGGTCAGTGCATCATAGTGATGAGCAGTTCCTCTGAAAACATGCCAAGCTTCTCACCAAAGCCTTCACAGACCAAAATTACCTCTCCAACCTAGTCCAGAAACATATCTCCCTTACATACCCACTGTCCGTCACAGAGCAGCACTCCTCTCATGTCAGTATTAACCCACTCACTGTGGTACTCTGCTGCCCACCCATTCTACATAGTATTCACTTCTGTCCCTAGTCCACCACTGCTCTCATTTCCCTGCCTCTTGGCTAACAATCCTTCAATAGACCTAGCAGCAAGACGTGTCCCATACATCCTTCCACTCGCAGGTGCTGACTTCCCAAAATTTCTATGAATGCATATTACTGGCTGAATGGTTTACGTTTTCAGTGCAATCTCAATATTTTTAAAAACAATTACCTTTTACTTAAAATGTCTTATAAACCTGCCATCATAAAGGGGTGTGCTGTGATAAAGTAAAATACACTCGTGCTGTAAGAATAGTCTGGGATACCCTAGTGCAGTCAGTAACACAGGCAGCTTAAATGCAAGAAAAATGACCTCAAACCCAGGTCCAAGTGTACTTGGTTGGGTCCACTGGTTATACATTTCTGAAGTTGACTCAGTCTGAAATAGGTACCAGGGACAACCCTGATACCAAGGTGATGTGTTGAGCCACTGTCTGCCCACACAAGGATCTCTGTGACAGGCTCTGGCCCACAAGTGCTGTCACACAAGTAGGTTTAGGTTATAAGCAAAAGTTACTGTAATGAATATTCTCAACATATATAATCATAACATTAATTTATTCTTTCTGTATTAAATTATTAGTCTGTTTTTAAACTTTTAATCCATTAATAAAAATGCAAATTATCAAGTACTGTAGATTTTAAACAACTTACATGTACAATGACAGCAAGAGGCATATAATATTATCAACATGCTACTACAAGAAAATTCCACATCCATATGAATTAAAATGAAAAAAAAACTATATAAATGTAAATAATTTTAATTGTATTGCAGAAAGAACTATGCAAGGGTTTTGCTGTGAACAGAATCTACAAAATGACTAACATTATGTACCAAAAAATAATATTAATTTTCAATATAAGAATTAATTATAAGTTCCAGTTTCAAAACAATGTAAAATAAGATTGCAGATCAGAATAACATCAGATTAGAATGTAATATTATTGAAAAATGGGGGAATGATATTGGGAAAGAAGCCACGAGTAGTTGGGGCTGTAGGCAGCAGAATATGCAAAATACAATATATGGGGTGCACTGTGGTTCCTTCCTTTGTGTGTGTGATTCTCAACATGGTTGCCTCAATGTAAGATCACATGTTGTTGGCAAAGGTATTTTGCCAAGGACAGTGACTGTGTGCCAGTAGCTCTGCAGAGGTTTTGGACACTCAAGGATATGAAAAAAGTGTTGGTCTGATGTCTGCTGAGGGTATGGAGAAAACGTTTATGAAATTTGTTAAGACAGGTTCTTTTGATGTGCAGTATGGCAGCAGGAAGAAAATAAATTGATCCAAGGTCAGTGAAAAATGTGGCCACAGTATTGCAGGAGGCATCAAGTGCTGGTGTGCAAACACGCAGTGCAGAATGAAATGAATCTGTACCATTGTGACATCTGTTCACTAGTAGATGATGATAGAGCTATGTCAAATGTAGCAGTGGTGGAGAATTTGACACATTACGTGGGACACTTCCTGTGTCACTTGTTTTTCCCATAGGCTCTGCTTACGAGGCACTTCCTAGTGCACCCGATGTGGTGGAACCACACACACAGCAGGGTGAGCGGTGGTTAGTAGGGTGTTCACATCACTTGAGGCAGAGGGCCAATGTGGACACTGGCTGCCTGTCTTCACCTATTCACCCTGTGAGTTGATATGTGGCCGCACCTTTAGCTGGGTCCGAACAGTCATACAGGTGGAGGGTTTACTGGTTATTGGGAACCCCAACATTAGATGCACTATGGAACTCTGTAGGCAGATAGCATACAAGGCTGGAAAGAAAGCCAATATGCACTTGGTATGTCTGCCGTGGGGCCTCATCTGAGATGTGAAGGTGGGCTTGCCTGTGGCTATCGAGCATGCAGGGTGATTCATCTGCAAGTTGTGGCACACATCAACATCAACAATGCCTGTCGCAAATGTTCTGAGGTGATCCTCAGTTGGTACAGGCAGCTGGCAGAGATGGTGAAGACTGCTGGTCTCACATGTGGGGTGCAAGCAAACCTTGCAATTTGCAGTGTCATTGCCAGAGTTGATTGGGGTCCTTTTTTGTTTCGAGCCGAGTGGAGGGTTTCAACCAAAGGCTTTGTTGACTCTCTGATGGTCTTGGCTGCAGGATTGTAGACCTGTGTTATCATGTAGGGATTTTTAGGGCTCCCCTTGATAGGTCAGGGTTGCACTACACAAAGCACGGCTACTCAGGTAGCAGAGTACTTGTGGAGTGCACATGAGGGTTCTTTAGGCTAGGCGGTAGTTTGAGGTGCTCTGATGAACAATCAGCACTCAATTCATAGCAAGGAAAGTCATATGGCTTTCATAATAAAGACACTTCAACTGTCACAATTTTATCAGTAAACTGTCAAAGTATTCGTAATAAAGTTGCTGAATTTGCTACCCTTCAGGAAAGTTCTCGCACTCAAATTATTCTTGGGACCGAGAGCTAGCTGCAACTGAAAGTGGAAAGCTCTGAAATGTTTAGTGACTCATGGAACATACATCAGAAAGGCAGATTAAAGTCTGTAGGAGGGGTTAGTGTTTATAGCAATTGACAAAATATTGTCTCTATTGAGGTTGAAGTTAAGTGTGACAGTGAAGTCATATGGTCACATATAACAGCTGTAGGACAAACTCAGTTAATTGTTGGATGTTTTTGCCATCTTTCTGCTGTGACAGTTCTAGAGTCAGTCAAAGAAAGTCTACAGTTGATAGCACATAAATTCCCAGATCATGTGATACTAGTTAGGTTTCTTTAACCTGCCAAGTATAGAATGGGATATCTATGGATTCATTGCAGGGGGTATAGACACAATCGTGTGAAATAATTTTGAACATGTTTTCTGAAAACTGTCTTGAGCAGCTAGCTTGGCAGCCCACACTCAATGGAAATATCTTAGACTTTGTAGCTACAAATAGTCTGGACCTTATCAACACTGTCAGTATAGAAAGGGGGATTAGTAATCATGATGAAGTTACAGCAACTATGATTAAGAAACTTAATAAATCAGTCAAGGAGGCTAAGAGAGAGTTTCTGAAGAGTTAAGTGCCTGGTAAGTGGATAGGATGGAAAAGACTCACCATGGTTTAATAACAAAATTCTTGGATGGTGAGTAAGTAGAGGCTATTGCACTCTAGTATCAAAAGGGGACACATAAATGATGACAAGTAAAGGATAGCAGAGATTCATGCATCTGTGAAAAGATCTAAGCATGAAGCATACAACTACCACCACCACACCTTAGCAAAAGATCTAGCAGATAACTAGGGAAAATTCTGGCTGTATGTAAAATTGCTAAACAGGTCTGAGGCTTCCATTCAGTTTCTTCTTGACCAGTCTGGTGTGGCAGTTGGAAATAGCAAAACGAAAGCCAAAGTTTTAAATTTCGCATTTAAGAAATTATTCACTCAGGAGAACTGCACAAACATACCATCATTTGACCATTGGACAGACTCCCATATGAACGACATAAAAATAAGCATACCTGATATAGAGAAACAACTGAAAGATTTGAGAACAAGTAAATCACCAGGTCCACATGGAATCCCAGTTCGATTTTACAGAGTAGTGTACAGCATTGGCCCCTTACATATCGTGCATTTATCATGAATCTGTCACCCAGCACAAAGTTCAAAGCTATTGGAAAAAAAACACAGGTGACTCCAGTGTATAAGAAAGGTAAAAGAACAAACCCACAAAATTACACACCAATATCCCTAACTTTTGTTTGCTGCAAAATCCTTGAACATAATCTCATTTCGAATATAATAAACTTTCTTGGGACTAAGAAGCATTCCTCTTGCAAAACTCAGCTTGTCATTTTCTCGCATGATATACTGAGAACCATGGATCAAGGGCAACATGCAGATTCCATATTTCTAGATTCCTGGAAAGCATTTGACAAAGTTCCCCATTGCAGGCTGTTAATGGAGGTACAAGCATATGGAGTAGGTTCACATATATGTGAGTGACTTGAACAATTATTAAATAATAGAACCCAGTACATTGTTCTTGATGGTGAGTGTTCATCAGAGACAAGGGTATCATCAGGCATGCACCAGGAAAGTGTGATATGACTGCTGTTATTTTCTATATACATAAATGATTTGGCAGTCAGTATGGGCAGCAATCTGTGGTTGTTTGCTGATGATGCCATGGTGTACAGTAAAGTGTTGACGTTGAGTGACTGTAGGAAGATACAAGATACTTAGACATAATTTCCAGTTGGTGTTATGAATGGCAGCTAGCCCTAAATGTGGAAAAACTTAAGTTAATTCAGACGAAGAGGAAGAAGAAACCTTTAATGTTTGGATATGGTATTACTAGTGCCCTCCATGACACAGTCAAGTTATTTAATTATCTGGGTGTAACATTGCAAAGGGATATGAGGTGGAGTGAGCATGTGAAAACTGTGGTAGGGAAGGCAAATGATCAACTTCGATTTATTGGGAGAATTTTAGGAAAGAATGGGTCACCTGTAGAGGCAACTACACATAGGATGCTGGTGCAACCTATTCTTGAGTACTGCTCAAGTGTTTGCAATCCATACCAGGTCAGATTGAAGCAAGACATCAAAGAAATTCAGAGGTGGACTGCTAGATTTGTTACCGGTATTTTTTAACAACATGTGTTAGGGAGATGCTTTGGGAACTCAAATGGGAATCCCTGGAGGGAATGTGACGTTCTTTCTGAGAAACACTACTGGGAAAATTTAGAGAACCTGGCATTTGAAGCTGACTGCTGAACAATTCTACTGCCACCAACATACATTGGGCATAAGGATCGCAAAGAAAAGATATGAGAAATTAGGGCTTATACAGAGGTGTGCATTTCATTGAAATGTCTGCTTGTGTCTGTGTACGTGCGGATGGATACATGTGTGTGTACGAGTGTAAACCTGTCCTTTTTTCCCCCCTACGGTAAGTCTTTCCGCTCACGGGATTGGAATGACTCCTTACCCTCTCCCTTAAAACCCACATTCTTTCGTCTTTCCCTCTCCTTCCCTCTTTCCTGAAGAAGCAACCATTGGTTATGAAAGCTAGAAATTTTGTGTGTGTGTTTGTGTGTTATTTTATTGTGCCTGTCTACTGGTGCTTTCCCGCTTGGTAAGTCTTGGAATCTTTGTTTTTAATATATTTTTCCCATGTGGAAGTTTCGTTCTATTTTATTTACATCATCAATTTAAACTCTTTGTTTATAATTTTTGGAGACTGTGTAAAGTCATGGAGGGCACTGGATGTCAGGAGACAAGTCAGGGGCATATTCCTACTGTAACTGTGTAAAATGTAGGTCTACATCTACATATACATTTATAGTCTGCAAGTCACCCAACAGTGTGTGGCGGAGGGCACATTACATGCCACTGTCATTACCTCCCTTTCCTGTTTCAGTCAAGTATGGTTCGTGGGAAGAACGACTGCCGGAAAGCTGAGGGTATGGAGAAAACGTTTATGAAATTTGTTAAGACAGGTTCTTTTGATGTGCAGTATGGCAGCAGGAAGAAAATAAATTGATCCAAGGTCAGTGAAAAATGTGGCCACAGTATTGCAGGAGGCATCAAGTGCTGGTGTGCAAACACGCAGTGCAGAATGAAATGAATCTGTACCATTGTGACATCTGTTCACTAGTAGATGATGATAGAGCTATGTCAAATGTAGCAGTGGTGGAGAATTTGACACATTACGTGGGACACTTCCTGTGTCACTTGTTTTTCCCATAGGCTCTGCTTACGAGGCACTTCCTAGTGCACCCGATGTGGTGGAACCACACACACAGCAGGGTGAGCGGTGGTTAGTAGGGTGTTCACATCACTTGAGGCAGAGGGCCAATGTGGACACTGGCTGCCTGTCTTCACCTATTCACCCTGTGAGTTGATATGTGGCCGCACCTTTAGCTGGGTCCGAACAGTCATACAGGTGGAGGGTTTACTGGTTATTGGGAACCCCAACATTAGATGCACTATGGAACTCTGTAGGCAGATAGCATACAAGGCTGGAAAGAAAGCCAATATGCACTTGGTATGTCTGCCGTGGGGCCTCATCTGAGATGTGAAGGTGGGCTTGCCTGTGGCTATCGAGCATGCAGGGTGATTCATCTGCAAGTTGTGGCACACATCAACATCAACAATGCCTGTCGCAAATGTTCTGAGGTGATCCTCAGTTGGTACAGGCAGCTGGCAGAGATGGTGAAGACTGCTGGTCTCACATGTGGGGTGCAAGCAAACCTTGCAATTTGCAGTGTCATTGCCAGAGTTGATTGGGGTCCTTTTTTGTTTCGAGCCGAGTGGAGGGTTTCAACCAAAGGCTTTGTTGACTCTCTGATGGTCTTGGCTGCAGGATTGTAGACCTGTGTTATCATGTAGGGATTTTTAGGGCTCCCCTTGATAGGTCAGGGTTGCACTACACAAAGCACGGCTACTCAGGTAGCAGAGTACTTGTGGAGTGCACATGAGGGTTCTTTAGGCTAGGCGGTAGTTTGAGGTGCTCTGATGAACAATCAGCACTCAATTCATAGCAAGGAAAGTCATATGGCTTTCATAATAAAGACACTTCAACTGTCACAATTTTATCAGTAAACTGTCAAAGTATTCGTAATAAAGTTGCTGAATTTGCTACCCTTCAGGAAAGTTCTCGCACTCAAATTATTCTTGGGACCGAGAGCTGGCTGCAACTGAAAGTGGAAAGCTCTGAAATGTTTAGTGACTCATGGAACATACATCAGAAAGGCAGATTAAAGTCTGTAGGAGGGGTTAGTGTTTATAGCAATTGACAAAAATATTGTCTCTATTGAGGTTGAAGTTAAGTGTGACAGTGAAGTCATATGGTCACATATAACAGCTGTAGGACAAACTCAGTTAATTGTTGGATGTTTTTGCCATCTTTCTGCTGTGACAGTTCTAGAATCAGTCAAAGAAAGTCTACAGTTGATAGCACATAAATTCCCAGATCATGTGATACTAGTTAGGTTTCTTTAACCTGCCAAGTATAGAATGGGATATCTATGGATTCATTGCAGGGGGTATAGACACAATCGTGTGAAATAATTTTGAACATGTTTTCTGAAAACTGTCTTGAGCAGCTAGCTTGGCAGCCCACACTCAATGGAAATATCTTAGACTTTGTAGCTACAAATAGTCTGGACCTTATCAACACTGTCAGTATAGAAAGGGGGATTAGTAATCATGATGAAGTTACAGCAACTATGATTAAGAAACTTAATAAATCAGTCAAGGAGGCTAAGAGAGAGTTTCTGAAGAGTTAAGTGCCTGGTAAGTGGATAGGATGGAAAAGACTCACCATGGTTTAATAACAAAATTCTTGGATGGTGAGTAAGTAGAGGCTATTGCACTCTAGTATCAAAAGGGGACACATAAATGATGACAAGTAAAGGATAGCAGAGATTCATGCATCTGTGAAAAGATCTAAGCATGAAGCATACAACTACCACCACCACACCTTAGCAAAAGATCTAGCAGATAACTAGGGAAAATTCTGGCTGTATGTAAAATTGCTAAACAGGTCTGAGGCTTCCATTCAGTTTCTTCTTGACCAGTCTGGTGTGGCAGTTGGAAATAGCAAAACGAAAGCCAAAGTTTTAAATTTCGCATTTAAGAAATTATTCACTCAGGAGAACTGCACAAACATACCATCATTTGACCATTGGACAGACTCCCATATGAACGACATAAAAATAAGCATACCTGATATAGAGAAACAACTGAAAGATTTGAGAACAAGTAAATCACCAGGTCCACATGGAATCCCAGTTCGATTTTACAGAGTAGTGTACAGCATTGGCCCCTTACATATCGTGCATTTATCATGAATCTGTCACCCAGCACAAAGTTCAAAGCTATTGGAAAAAAAACACAGGTGACTCCAGTGTATAAGAAAGGTAAAAGAACAAACCCACAAAATTACACACCAATATCCCTAACTTTTGTTTGCTGCAAAATCCTTGAACATAATCTCATTTCGAATATAATAAACTTTCTTGGGACTAAGAAGCATTCCTCTTGCAAAACTCAGCTTGTCATTTTCTCGCATGATATACTGAGAACCATGGATCAAGGGCAACATGCAGATTCCATATTTCTAGATTCCTGGAAAGCATTTGACAAAGTTCCCCATTGCAGGCTGTTAATGGAGGTACAAGCATATGGAGTAGGTTCACATATATGTGAGTGACTTGAACAATTATTAAATAATAGAACCCAGTACATTGTTCTTGATGGTGAGTGTTCATCAGAGACAAGGGTATCATCAGGCATGCACCAGGAAAGTGTGATATGACTGCTGTTATTTTCTATATACATAAATGATTTGGCAGTCAGTATGGGCAGCAATCTGTGGTTGTTTGCTGATGATGCCATGGTGTACAGTAAAGTGTTGACGTTGAGTGACTGTAGGAAGATACAAGATACTTAGACATAATTTCCAGTTGGTGTTATGAATGGCAGCTAGCCCTAAATGTGGAAAAACTTAAGTTAATTCAGACGAAGAGGAAGAAGAAACCTTTAATGTTTGGATATGGTATTACTAGTGCCCTCCATGACACAGTCAAGTTATTTAATTATCTGGGTGTAACATTGCAAAGGGATATGAGGTGGAGTGAGCATGTGAAAACTGTGGTAGGGAAGGCAAATGATCAACTTCGATTTATTGGGAGAATTTTAGGAAAGAATGGGTCACCTGTAGAGGCAACTACACATAGGATGCTGGTGCAACCTATTCTTGAGTACTGCTCAAGTGTTTGCAATCCATACCAGGTCAGATTGAAGCAAGACATCAAAGAAATTCAGAGGTGGACTGCTAGATTTGTTACCGGTATTTTTTAACAACATGTGTTAGGGAGATGCTTTGGGAACTCAAATGGGAATCCCTGGAGGGAATGTGACGTTCTTTCTGAGAAACACTACTGGGAAAATTTAGAGAACCTGGCATTTGAAGCTGACTGCTGAACAATTCTACTGCCACCAACATACATTGGGCATAAGGATCGCAAAGAAAAGATATGAGAAATTAGGGCTTATACAGAGGTGTGCATTTCATTGAAATGTCTGCTTGTGTCTGTGTACGTGCGGATGGATACATGTGTGTGTACGAGTGTAAACCTGTCCTTTTTTCCCCCCTACGGTAAGTCTTTCCGCTCACGGGATTGGAATGACTCCTTACCCTCTCCCTTAAAACCCACATTCTTTCGTCTTTCCCTCTCCTTCCCTCTTTCCTGAAGAAGCAACCATTGGTTACGAAAGCTAGAAATTTTGTGTGTGTGTTTGTGTGTTATTTTATTGTGCCTGTCTACTGGTGCTTTCCCGCTTGGTAAGTCTTGGAATCTTTGTTTTTAATATATTTTTCCCATGTGGAAGTTTCGTTCTATTTTATTTACATCATCAATTTAAACTCTTTGTTTATAATTTTTGGAGACTGTGTAAAGTCATGGAGGGCACTGGATGTCAGGAGACAAGTCAGGGGCATTTTACACAGTTGTGTAAAATGTAGGTCTACATCTACATATACATTTATAGTCTGCAAGTCACCCAACAGTGTGTGGCGGAGGGCACATTACATGCCACTGTCATTACCTCCCTTTCCTGTTTCAGTCAAGTATGGTTCGTGGGAAGAACGACTGCCGGAAAGCCTCTGTGCATGCTCAAATCTCTCTAATTTTACATTTGTGATCTCCTCGGGAGATATAACTAGGGGGAAGCAATATATCCAATACCTCATCCAGAAACGCACCCTCTCGAAACCTGGACATCAAGCTACACCGTGATACAGAGCGCTTCTCTTGCAGAGTCTGCCACTTGAGTTTGCTAAACTTCTCCGTAACGCTATCATGCTTACCAAACAACCCTGTGATGAAACGTGCCTCTCTTCTTTGGATCTTCTCTATCTCCTCTGTCAACCCGACCTGGTATGGATCCCACACTGATGAGCAATACTCAAGTATAGGTCGAACGAGTGGTTTGTAAGCCACCTCCTTTGTTGATGGACTACATTTTCTAAGGACTCTCCAAATGAATCTCAACCTGGCACCCGCTTTACCAACAATTAATTTTATATGGTCTTTCCACTTCAAATCGTTCCATACACATACTCCCAGATATTTTGCAGAAGTAACTGCAACCAGTGTTTGTTCCACTATCATATAATCATACAGTAAAGGATCCTTCTTTCTATGTATTCGCAATACATTACATTTGTCTATGTTAAGGGTCAGTTGCCACTCCCTGCACCAAGTGCCTATCCGCTGCAGATCTTCCTGCATTTCACTGCAATTTTCTAATGCTGCAACTTCTCTGCATACTACAGCATCATCCACAAAAAGCCGCATGGAACTTCCGACACTATCTACTAGATCACTTATATATATTGTGAAAATCAATGGTCCCATAACACTCCCCTGTGGCATGCCAGAGGCTATTGTAACATCTGTAGACGTCTCTCCATTGAGAACAGCCTGTTGGGTTCTGTTTGCTAAAAACTCTTCAATCCATCCACACAACTGGTTGATATCCTCTAGGCTCTTACTTTGTTTATCAGGCAACAGTGCAGAATTGTATTGGACACCTTCTGGAAGTCAAGAAAAATGGCATCTACCTGGGCGTTTGTATCTAATATTTTCTAGGTCTCATGAACAAATAAAGTGAATTGGGTCTCACACGATCGCTGTTTCCAGAATCCATGTTGACTCCTACAGAGTAGATTCTGGGTTTCCAGAAATGACATGATACGTGAGCAAAAAACATGTTCTAAAATGCTTCAACAGATCGATGTCAGATATATAGGTCTATAATTTTGCACATCTGCTCAACGACCCTTCTTGAAGACTGGGACTACCTATGCTCTTTTTCAATCATTTGGAACCTTCCGTTCCTCTAGAGACTTGTGGTACATGGCTGTTAGAAGGGGCAAGCTCTTCTGCATACTCTGCATGTATGTACTGAAATTCTGTGATGTGTAAAAATGTTTGTATTAAAGAATTGTTTTGTATGTGTTTATAGTGAAATATACAAAAAGTGAATCTTGAAAAATGTTTATTTTCAAAGTTTAAAGGTTACCCGGTAAAATTTTATGTAGCTGAACAAACTCTAATTATCGATAGAACAAATTTCATGAATACGTTTTGGCTAACAATTATTATCAGGAGAATGTTTTGTTTTCAAACATGTCAAGACTTAGACCTCCACAGAGACTCAGAACAATGAGCTGACCTAACTTTAACAACAACGAGGAGTATACTCTTTAACTTCTGTTTGTAGCAGCAAGCAATATTTGTGCTGCATAGCTAAAAATCTGGTTGTCAAATTGTATTACCATACATTTCTCCATCTGTTGGTGCCAACAGAAATGTGCAGTAACTAATTTTGTTCTCAGTTATTTATCTTCATCTTTGCTGGATCATGGGAACAGGGTTGATAGAATTGTGGGCTCTGTCTGGAAACATCTTGTGTGAACAAAGTATTAATCCTGTAGCAATCGAGTGATTATATCATTTATTATGTATTGAAATAAACTATGCTGTGAAAATTTGTCATAACACTGGATCTGGACATAAGTTTTGTTGGCAATGCTAACTGCAAGAACAATCAAGATGATTAACACAAATTAAAAAGGACAGCGGTCTTCCGAACAGTGCGCCGAAGCAATAATCAAATTAAATACAAAGTTTAAATCAACATTTTGTGGTTCAAATAGTTGGTGATTACATTAACAAAAATGATAACATGTGGGGAAGAACTGCTGAAAATAATTTCAGCTAGATCTGACCTGTAAACTAGGATTATTTCCAGTTATGACTTCAAAATTTGGACTGCTATGCACTATGGAAGCTAGTACATGAAGGTTAGAAACAACACTTAATACTAGTTATGACTCCATAAGAAATGAAATAAAAAAGGCAATGAAGAAATAAGTCACAAACTAAAAGAAACAAGAACTTACTGGGGTAGAATTGAGGAAGAAATCAGTCTAAAGTCAGATCTGTTATCAAATAAGAATGTACTATTGAACTGATAGTAGCCATTTTGTTGTACAACAAACATATGTAAAACCAGTTTTACCATCTGTGAACCAATGAACTGTTAACTAATGAATAAGTGATAGAATCTGAAATAAATAGAAAACCACAAAAGTGATACAGAGACACAGTAGTGAAGGTACCCCTGGATGGGAGGGGTGGGGGGTCACAAGCATTTTTTGTGTTATGGGTGTGGCAAGCCCAGTGCCCTGATGCTATTGCAGTATTATTTCAGACTTTTGACATCCATACTGCATGTTTATTTCTGACTCACATGTTTATCTTTTTTACAAATTATCTTTATCGTCATTATATCTTCTTCTATCATGTATAAAGAAATATTAAATAGATATATTGATGCCTTAGGTGAAAATGATTGTCTCACAGTTACAATGAGAATTATTTTGATGTGCACATGCTAAAACTGAAAACTGTCTAGGATTTCGACACAGATAATATTTATTATTGTTTGTAGAGAAACTTTTGGAAGATGAAACTACATTTGCTGTATTTGGGAGATTTGTCCTATGTACTAAGTTACCAGAATGCCTGTAGACCAAAAGTTTGTGGAAGAACATTTATAGTTTTTCAAACATAACATATTTTTGATTTAGCTTATTTATACAAAGTTATACTCTGCTGTATGTTTGCTATCTTGAAATAGTAGAGGGTGAATAGATACAAAATGCTGATATGGGTGTGGCAAGTCAGACTTAAGATAATTTTTACTGTCATATTGTACTTGTAGTCAACAGACGCTTTTGATGATATTAACATACCAAAGTTCTAGTGAGAGAATAATGATGATGTGAAATAAAAATATAAATATCTGTTATTGCAAACTATGTCCATGTATAGCTATGCTTGCTACTGAGAGAAAACATTTACTAGAGGATGATAATTGTCAAATCGGAAGAATAAAATGGAATATTTGCAAAATCATCACAATGTAATGTTGTTTTGGTTCAAAGTATAAGCTGAATTGTCATGGCTGAGGTATGTGAATTTTCTGCAGAATATTGCTCATCTATGGGTAATACAATGAAGAACCAAAGAAACTCGTACACCTGCCTAATACTATGTAGGGCACATGCAAGCACGTGGAATTGCCACGACATGACATGGTATGGACTTGACTGATATCTGAAGTTGTGCTGGCAAGAACTGACACCATGAATCTTGCAGGGCTGTCCATAAATCCAGAAGAGTATGAGGGAATGGATGTCTCTTCTGAACAGCACATTGCAAGGCATCTCAGATAGGCTCAATAATGTACATGTCTGGGGAGTTTGGTGTCCAGCAGAACTGTTTGAACACAGAAGAGTGTTGCTAGAGCCACTCTGTAGTGAATCTGGACATGTGGGTACCGCATTGTACAGCTGGAATTGTCCAAGTACACAGAAATACACAATGGACATGAATGGATGCAGGTGATCAGAAAGGATTCTTACGTATGTGTCACCTGTAAGAGCCATATGTAGACATATCAGAGGTCCCATATCACTCCAACTGCACATGCCCCAACTGTTCTAGAGCCTCCAACAGATTGAACAGTCCCCTGCTGACATGCAGGGTCCATGGATTCATGAGGTTATCTCCATACCCATATGCATCCATCCACTTGATAAAATTTGAAATGAGACTCGTCCAACCAGGCAACATGTTTCCAATCATCAACAGTCCAATGTCAATGTTGACAGGCCCGGGCGAGTTCTAAAGCTTTGTGTCGCGTCATCAAGGGAACATGAGTGGGCCTTCAGCTGTGAAAGCCCATGTTGAGGATGTTTTATTGAATGGTTGACACACTGTTATTTGTTGATGGCTCAGCATTGAAATCTGCAGCAATTTGGGAAGGGTTGTCCTTCTGTCATGTTGAACGACTCTCTTCAGTTGTCGTTGGTCTGTTCTTGCAGGAAGTAATGTCAGAGATTTGATGTTTTACCTGATTCCTGATATTCACAGCACACTCATGAAATAGTCATATGGGAAAACTTCACTTCATCGCTATCTCCGAGATGCTGTGCCCCATCGCTCATGTGCCATTTATAACACCACATTCAAACTCACTTAAATCTTGATAACCTACCACTGTAGCAGCAGTAACCAATCTAATGACTGTGCCTGACACTTGTTGTCTTCTATAGGTGGTGCCAACCACAGTGCCTTATTCTGCATTTTTACATATCATTATATTTGAATACCCATGCCTATACCAGTTTCTTTGGCACTTCAGTGTACAATGATGTTTAGGGCACTGCAGAAATATTTTGATTTTATTAAGAAGTATTTTGTGATATATGTGGTACTGTGATGAGCTTTATGAAGGTTATAGGACATATCAAGATGAATCTTGTGATATATTCTGCAATGATAATAGGGATTGTGATGATGCTAGATTGAGGTTATGTTAGGAACTTACTGATGCTCTTTTTTGTAATTTATATTACTGGTATTCTGGTTTAAAATCAAATAATGGAAAATCCAGGATGGAACATAACAATATTTTAGAAAGGCTAGCTGCTACTCACCATACAGAAGAGATGCTGTGTCACATTTTGAGGAATGACTAAGGTGAGTTCATGCTATTTGTGCAAATAAAGTTTGAGTTTGTGGTTATGTTCATGAGTTATTGAAATGCTTGGTATGGGTCTGACATATTTGTGATACATATATTGTAGATGGACATCTTATAGTGATGACATAGTAATGGAACAAAGGAAATGATGAAGATGAAACGATTATTATGATGATGTAGCTGACTGTAAGTAATTAACACCAAAGGATAAACTTCAAAAACCTTCTGATTTATCAACTGCCATCTGAAAATAAATAAGAACAAGAGGTTCTTACTGTCAAAGAAGAATACTAAAAATAATTCACAGTTAAAATAAGTTAATATGAATGCTACGAACCTGGCACTTGCATATTGTTGAACACTGTGAGAGTATTCAATATCCTACTTCAATGTAATAATGTTTTATACTGTGTATAGTATGCCCATTTTGTATAAGTTAGAGCAGTGTTTGTCATCCTTGTGGAATATGTGACCCCTTTCCAGGTAAATAATTTCTGCTGCCCCTCCCCAAACAGTAATAAAACGACATCAGTGATTTCAAAGGCAACATATTCAATTTCCTTTCTATTGATTCTATACTGATCAAGAAGCAAAATGCACTGTGCAAGGTAGTTGCAGCACTCTGTGGGCAGTGATATATTCTTTGCTGCACAGGGGCAATAAAGGGTCAGCGGTGACACAGAGCACGTTTTTGCTTGCTTCAATCAGTTGTTACCACTTAGTGTGTAAATTGTGGTGAAATATTGTCATGTAAGAGCATGAAATCACCAAGCTTGTGTGTCACCCCTCAACTAAACATTCCAAGAAAGCTGTTAAACAGTTTGATTTCTTTTAAAGGAAACACAACCCTTACCAAGCAGCAAACTACTATGATTCAAGTAAGTAGTATTGTTATTTGTTGATTAAAAATAATATTACAAAATAATAATGTAATTTATTTGTCTTTTTATTGAAATTGTTTTCTGTGTCATTTTAGGTATCCACTGGCAATGAGAAAGAGATATTAGCTATTTACTGAGTTGCTAAAGTTTGGAATTTGCATACAATTGCCAAGAACCTTATTTTGGTCAGCATCCCTTGATGTGGTTGAAATTATATTTTGTAAGCAATGGGCAAACAAGCCAAAAATTGTACCACTTTCTGATAATATCACTGCATGCAGAATAAACTATATGGTTGGTGATATTCAAGAACAATTGGTCGAAAAATTAAAGGAGAGACCACATATTGCTTTGCAGTTTGATGAATCTACTGATGTTTCAGACTGTGTACAATTTCTGGTATTTCTGTGCTTCGAAGCAGGTGAAAGTACCATGGAAGCAGTTTTATTTTGAAAAGCCCTTCTTGCAAACATTACTGGCCATGTGTTGGTACCATATGTTTTTAGAAAGCAGTGGCAACTACGAGACTGATTGGACAAAATGGGTTCTATGAATAAAACTGAAGCATAAGGTTGGAAGATAAACGTAGAAGTCAAAGTATTTATTTGCAAGCAAAAGGTTCTCCAGAATGTATGAATGACCTTTACTTTTTTCTTCTACCTTCTGCTTCTAACACAAACTCGAAAGCTTCCAAAAATTTGCTTCATGCTCGTTGTCAGCAACCTCTGTTGAATAAGGGTTGTAACTGATGTCACTGTCTGTTGGCTGTAAGACTTCCTCTAGCTTTATTCACTGTAAATGAACACATGACTTGTTAATTAATGATGTCCTCATCTGATTCCATGAAAGCTTGGTATGTGTAGAAAATAAATTGGCTTTAGGAACATATCCTGAGTTATTAGAAGAATAACAACTTCAGGAGCAAAAAGAAAGAGAAAACAACTTGGTAAGTATTACACTTATTTCAAGCAAAATTTAGCTCTCAAATTGACACAATGTACCAGCACTCACAATGTAAGTACGTTGCTGAATTCCAGTTCGCAAATTTCTCATAGTCCTAAAACCAAAATTTTTACAGTAACTTGCTCTATAACTAGTTTTATTATTATGGTTGTTGGTCATCGTCAGGTTATAGCTGTTTTGCTTCTATTGATTCTTCTTCTACTAAAAATTGTAAATATGGTGTGCAGATCTGTTGCAGTCTACTATATGTAAGTTTGGAGGTGGTAAAACAGGGTCTACACATGTTTCTTGTACAACAAAATTGCTGTCAGATCAATAGTACACTCTTATATGGCCATAGGTCTTTTTTTGTGTATTATTTTATTTGTCTCATGATGTACATTTGCAATCAATTTGGTTTGCTTACAGGAGACATGTAAAAAATGCATAGTACAGTTAAAATGATTTTTACATTAAGAAATAATTGTACTACAATAAATAACACTATAATGATGTTTCTTGGAATGTGTAACACATTCTATCCAGCTCAAATTTCCAGTTCGTCCTTCATGAATTCATCCACTGTGTAATAACAGTTCAGCGTCAGTACCTCATATAGCTTTCTTTTAAGTGAACCTAAATTCATCTGCATCAACTTGTTCCCTTTTAATCTATTAAAACTTTTCATTTCCATGTGTTGAGGTCCCTGGGTGTGAAGTCTAAGGTGGTGGGTAGGGAGCATAAAATTTTCTTTGTTTCTAGTATCATCTGAATGGACAAAAATTTTTTCCCTCAAATAATTCATGTCTGATGTGCAAAAATACAGGGTGTCCATAAAATCCCTTTACAAATTTTATTACAATGGAAGTTGTTGAAATATTTTAACAACATTTATTTTATTGTATTCAGTGTTTATAAAAGTTTTTTCACAGTGTTTAATAGACCTGTATATGGACACCTTTAGGTGCACAAAGCACATGAAGACGGTACTCGATTTCTTGCCATGTTCTCTGTAACATAGAATCATCAATGGTGGCAATGGCATTACGAATCCTTTGCTTCAAGTTGGCAATGTCCCGTATCTACATTTGATGCACAATATCTTTTACATACCATATAAAAAAAATTACAAGGGAGTGGTATCTGGTGAACACGGTGGCCGAAGAACTGGCCCATCCATTCAAATCCATGTGCCTGGAAATGTTTTATTGAGAAAGCGACGAGTGTGCAGTCCCCAATGTGGTGGAGTACCATCTTGCTGGAAAATGATAGTTGGTTGTAAGTCAATCAATTGTGTCTACATATTCGGTCAGAAGGTCAAGGTAAACATCTGCAGTAATTGTTGACTCATTGAAGAAAAATTGACCAGTTATTTGGTTGCATGTGACTCCACACCACACATTCACTTTTGGACTATCCCAGTGAAGCTCCCTAGTCACATGAGAGATGTTCAGATCCCCATATTCTCACATTGTGCCTGTTTAATGTCCCAGAAACATGAAAAGTAGCCTCATCACTGAAACAAACTCACTTGAGGAATGCTTCATCCTCCAAAAGGCATTCCAGCATGTTGAGTGCAAACTATGTCCATTTTGGCTTGCCATGTGGCTCACGTGTCTGTAACAGTTGCAGTTTGTAAGTGTACAACCGTAAGTTCTTGTGGAGGGCCTTATGCACAGTTGAATATGGTAGTTGCAACTGTCTGGTAGCAGTGCAGATGGACTTCGTAGATGAATGAGTGAAGACATTTAAAATGTGATCAATGTTTTCCTCAGATGTTCTTGTTTGCCTGCTCCTTCCTTTATCCTACATTGTCCCTGTCTCCATAATTTTTTGTGCCATGCTTGAATTGAAGGGTGCAATGGTGGATCTCTCAAGTACTTAGTTCTGAAGTTTCATTGAGTCTGAACATCTGATTTTGTCTCAATAAACCAGGACATAGATTGTGCCTTCTCTTGAGGAATTGCCATTTTATAGAGGTTCAGTTCCTTCCATCAATAGAGTAGCTGAAACACAGAATTTTAATATACATAAAAACTTTAGTAAACAGTGATTACAAAAAAAGAAATTTTGTTAAAATATTTCAACAACGCAGCTGTCATAAAATTTTGATGTTGTAAAGGGACTTTATGAACACCCTGTATAATAATTTCATATATGTATAAGGATGGTAGAGTTAATATTTTAAGTTTTCTAAATAATGTTTAAAATGGTTCTTTGTGATTTGCAGTGCACATATTTCTAATGATATTTTCTGTATTTTTAGTATGTGCACTATGTCTGTCAAGTTACCCCAAGAAGCAATACCTTACCTAGAAATGTATTCAAAGTAGCTCGTATATGCTACTTTTTGTGTGTCCATGTCAGTACTAGCTGATAATATTTGCATTGCAAATGCAAAGCTGCTCAGTTTGTTTGCCAGGTATTCAATGTATGTCTGCCAGCTCAAATTTTTATCTGCATTTAAACCTAAGAAGTTGACTGAGTCAGCTTCTTCCATATCTTGGTTATTGTGTACAATCTTAATACGCTCACATTTTGACTGTTTTGTTTTGAACTGCATCACATGAGTCTTAGATATGTTTAGATTCATTCCATTTAGCTGAAACCAAGTTCCTGAGTTACTGAGGGCACTAGTCACAGATTTGGGTATTTTTTCTGTATACTGATCTTCAACTAAGGCAGAAGTATCATCTGCAAACAGAACTGATGGAGGGCTGACATTTAATGGTAAGTCATTAACAAAAAAGAGAAATAGGGCTGGACCTAATAAGGAGCCTTGTGGAACACCCTGAGATCATCCCTTTTTTTCCAGTTACAAAAATAATATGCGCCATTTGAATAGATGCTAACTGTTTTCTTTCTGTTGGATATGTAGGATTTAAACCATTGTAGGGCACTGCTGCTAATGCCATACTTTTCAAGTTAGTAAACAAGCAATGCATCATTTATAGAATCAAACACCTTTGAGAGGTCGCAGAAAATTCCTGCCACCTTATTTCTCTTGTCTAATGATGTACTTATTTTCTCAGTGAAACTGTTTATTGCATCTATGGTGTTTTCCCCTGCTCAAAAACAAATTGATTTTTTAGAATAACAAAATATTTTGCAATGAACTTTTGGATTTGTGCAACAGCAAGTTTTTCAAGTATTTTAGATAGGACTGGGAGAATCGAGATAGGATGATAACTTCCCATGATCTCTTTTGATCCCTTCTTGAAGAGTAGTCTGACTGCAGCATGTTTCAGTACCTCTGGGAAACAGCCCTCTTCAAAACATTTATTTATTATTTGAGCTAGTGGGTTTGCAATTCTATTGTGTACCACTTTAATAACTTTGGTGGGTATTCCATCCTGACCTGCAGATTTTTTTGTTTCTTAATGTTAGAATAGCATTTTATACATCCTCCACAGAAACTTGTAAGAATTTTCTAAAGTTTTCAGAGTTTTCACCTAGGCGAAAGGTATTTACTTTGTTGTGATAATCTGTTACATCTTCATCAGACTTCGCTACATTTATAAAGAATTCATTAAAGTACTCAGGTATTTGAGTTGGATTTACAGTAGTAATTCATTCAATTTCAATTTTTGAAATTTCTTGGTTGCAGGCCTCTTATTTGCCAGTTGTTTTGCTTCCCTGACAACTCTTTTAAATATGGTTTTATAGAGTCTAGTATATTGAATGAAATCAATATCTTTATTACATTTTAGTTCTCTGTGCAATTGCCTTTTCCTTACAATGAAAATTTTTATGCCCTGGGTAATCCACTTTACTTCATTTGTTATTTTATTGCTGCAGAGTCTAGGTGGAAATGTTTCATTAAAGACACCAAAAAACTATGTAGGAATTTCTCAAAGTTTTCTTCACTTGAGCTACAATGATCAAAAGGCCATGGTTTCTCTTTTAGCTTCTCACAAAATGTTAGCAAGTTTTCTTTGTTAAAGTTCCTGCTCATATGGGTTTTCATATGTGAAATTTTCCTGCCTGTCTGTGGCAGCTCAATGAACAATGCATAATGATGTGAAATACCTAGATCTAGACAAAATTTATACACATCTTCATTTACATAATTAGTTATAACATTGTCAATACATGTTGCTGATTGTCCATTGTCTCTGGTAGATTCAAAGAAAATTGCTTTGAAACTATATTTCTTTACTAAGTCAGTGAATCTTGGAGTGTGGCTACTGTCACATGTGATATCAATATTAAAATCAGCAGCTGTTACATTTTTTTTTTCTTTTTCTCTCTACAGAGGTCTTCTACCATAATTTGAAGCTTAGATAAGAATAGTTCAGTTGTTGACATCCCTTTATTGTATATCGAGATTATTATAACATTTGCTGGGGAGTCCACTATTTCTACACAACAGTTCTCAAACACACATTAATCATTTAAATAATTAAAACAGTTTATGTCTCACAGTTTATATCAATATGTAGTGTAGTGTCTCAAGAATTTTGAGGTAAATTCTAGAAACACTCCGCCTTCCACCGTCTCGAACACCCGATATTTTAAGTACGAGTGCAAGAGAGAGTGAGAATGTTTCTACCAATCCACCAATTTCTGTGTGCAGATTGGAAGTTTGTTATTAGAAGATTGTAAGAGGGGTGAGTCATTGATGATGACAAGTGTTTGCTGCCAGCGCCACACAAGACATGAGGAGAACTCAACTAATAATTATGTTGTATTCTTTGATGTGTTAGTATCTGTGGTGATTGTAAAAGAGACTATTGGGCAGTTGAATATAGAGTGCTATGCACATTCATGTATTGGACTCGCTTTAGACTAAAGACTTTTGAATTACTTCATGTCTTTGCTATGAATGAAACAAGGCACATGTATGCTATTTGAATATGTGTAAATGAGTCTAATGTGTAGAAATAAGTTAGGTTGCAGAAGTTATTACCTGTGAAAGTTGAAAATAGAAAGTGATGGAACTGAAATTTTATGTCTATGAGGGACATTATCTATGAGGGACATTATGGCTTTAGCCAAGGACTTAATAAACACCGTAAGGGAATCCAAAAAAAGGATGGTACTTTTCAGAAGCATACGCTGTGAGAGCGTCAACGACCAAGCTGGTCCACAACCCTTCTAGAATCCTGAGAATATTGAAAAGCTTTGAAGAACTTCTAGAGTTTTCTGAAACATATTCTGCAGAGGCCAAAGCAGAGGCAGTTTACAAATTTGTGTTAACGTGCCACAGCAATGCCTCTGCGACGTGCATGTCGTTGTCGCTGGCGGCCCAGTGTACCTGTCTATCACAGCTTGAAGGCTATTGATATTGACCTTGCTGGTCAATTTAATAAACAGCAGTTAATTAGAGCCCCCAATGTGTTTCGTGGACTGCATCTGAACTTTACCTGTGATGTACAGGCACTGTTTGGAGGTAGTACTTGGCTCACACTTGCTGTTGTGTGGGGCAATCAAGCAGATTATGGTGGCCTTGAAGCTTTTCCTGATGCTAATATTCTCACTTGGAAGACATGGAGTATATCGGAGACTACAGGACTGTTGGCTAAACAGCCTTATGGTACTCTAGTTCCAAGCATGCCATTTGTTTTTCTGTCTTTATTGCCATGCAGTGAACCCAGTAGAGGATGTCAATGAAAAAATTCAGTGCTCTCTTCTAAGTGTTGCTGAGCGGGAAAAATAAATGAGGGCTTGATTTGTATATTGAATGGAAGGTGTGATAGTTTTGAACACTTTTGGGAATTTTGCGTAAAAGAAAAATCTTCACAGGTTGATGATCCTTCCCTTCCTTGGAATCAAAGTATACCAAAGAAGTATAAAACTATGAACCCAGCTCACCACACACTTTCAAAACCCCAAAGGAATTCTACAAAGCTATTTACATTGAAGTTTGTGAAATGGTGCAATCTTGCATTACTGAGTGGTTTGCGTCAACTGGACTCGCACAGGTAATTTCAGTTGAGTGCTTGTTTTTAGTAAACAGAGGTGATACAACTTTGGAAAAATCAACTGAGTTTTTCAAAAATGACCTAGACACTGAGAGACTGCACTTACACTTGAACATGTTAGCCGAGATCACTAATAAAAACAACTAGGCTTAAAAACCATGTGTGATGTAAGAAAATACGTTACACGAGAGCCTGCAATTGGACGAATGTTATGAGAAGTAGTGAAGTGCATTAAGCTTCTCCAAGTAGTTCCAGTCACAACAGCAACAGCAGAACAGTGATTAGCACCCTTAGACATCTGAAGGCATATCTCCGATCAACAACGGGACAGAAGCGATTGAACAGCTTGGCTGTTCTTATTGCCCACCGAGATGTTTTGGATGAATAGGATATCTGACCAGTCATCAACGACTTAATATTCAGTAATCCAGTCAAATGGTTGACATTTGCATCTTTCTAAAGACACTCTATCCCTAATAATGGCATTTAGAGCACTATTAAAAATCTTTATAAAATAGAGTATTACATACATTATGTTAAATTTTAAGTTTCGAAATATTAGTACTAGTTTAGTACTGTATTACTATATTGCTATAGTACTGTATTAGCTATTTTCAAATACTTAAATATTTTTAGGGTTTAAGACCCAATGAAAACCTGCTATTTACATACTTTCTGACTGAAAGTATTAGGCATATTGTATTAACTTTATTAACCGTATAAAAGCATTAACTTTGAGATATTGTTTTTATTTAATGATCCCTGAGGCTTATTCAAAGTAGGCTTAAATTAGCTATTTCACTTATTAATCAAATTGCTATTACTGTGTGGCAGCTATATTTTATATTTTATTCTTTTAATGATAGTTTATGATTTATTTAAATATAATTTCAGTCTTTTCAGAGCTATATATTCACTGCTCTGTAATAGTCTATAAGCATGATTATTACTGTAAATTAAATCAGCTTTTTACAAAAATACCACATGTGTTTTATGTTTTGTTTCTTTTTTCAAAGCCAAAAAATGTGTCAGGCTTGTCGAGTTTTCGGGGTTCTAATGTTGATCATATGACTCTAAAATGCTAAAAAAACTTTAAGACTCACTATTTTTTATCTAAAATTTAGAAAATTTCCTGGGACAAGACCCCTAGTGTGCACCCCTCCCCCCCCACCCCCACCACCACCACCCCCCACCACCACCACCAATATTTTTTATAAGTCGGCACCCCTGGTCATCCTCAGACTATGGCTGTACTGGATGTTGATACGGAGGACAATGTTGTCAGCACAACACTCTCTGCACCATTGTCAGTTTTTATGACAAGAGATAGTACTTCTCAATCAAATAGCTCCTCAATTTGCTTCACAAGGGCTGAGTGGATCTGGCCTGCCAAGAGTGCTCCACAGACTCGGACGGTCACCCATCCACATGCTAGACAAGCCTGACTGTGGTAATTTCAGTGATTTGATGGGAACTGGTGTTGTGACAGTGCCACGACATTTAACAGTGCCACCACGACAGTAAGCGCAAACGGCGATAGAGGCGCTCCGTAACTCGGCTGAGCGCGGGAGCGCCACCTAGCTACGAATGGTGCTGGCTGCATGTCACGGCACGGCAGTCGAAGAAGAGATACTGAGTTGTTATCATGTAACCAGCTATCGTTTCTAAGTGAGTGTGTTTGAATATCCAATTATTGGTGATTAAAGGTTATAACACTTTTTGGTGACGAGGTCGGATATTTCCACTGTGTTGTGGATTTGTGTGTTCGTGACGGGGCAGACATGGAACAGCTTATGCAAGCGCTCATTGAACAACAAACACAGCTGACGGCTGCTATTCAGGCGTTGTCGACGTCACTTACTCATCATCTGTCTTCCTCTTCTCTGCCTCCATTCCCTCCTTACGATAAGGCCACTGAAGACTGGGAGGATTACGAGAAGTGTTTGCGGCAACACTTCTTGGCTTTCGGCGTTGTCGATGCTCCTATGTGTAAGTCGTTATTTCTATCTTGTATTTCCCCACGGATCTATCAGCTGCTACCTCAGTTAGCCCCTCTGCGGGAACCTGCCTCTCTGTCCTTCCAAGAAATGTGTGACTTATTGTCTAACTATTACCGAAAAAACACCCACGTCGTTGCCACCCATGTGGCATTCTACCAGTGTCGTAAACAGCCCCATCAATCTTACCGGGCTTGGGCGGCGAAACTACATGGTCTCAGTAGGAAATGTCAGTTTGTCACGGACACTCATCATGAGTCTTATGCTGATTCAATGGTTACGGATACTATTCTACAGATTGCTCCTGATAAAGAAGTTCGGGAACGTGCCCTACTACTGTCAAACCCATCGTTGTCGGAAGTTCTAAGCATCGCTCAATCCCTTGAAGTGTCTCATGCTGCTGGCACGTAAATAGACACTTGGTGTGATGTAGGCACTGTACAGTCAACTTTCGACATGGACAATTTGCCTGTTTCACAGGAGAATGAAGATGTGGTGGCAGTTCACTCGCGTGAACAACGTCGCGTTGGGCCACAATGTTCGCAGCAAAAACAGCAACCAATGAAGCAGGTTCGTTCCGCACTTCCTTCTTGTCCACATTGTTTTGTACAGCATGACAGGGCCACTTGTCCAAAACGTTGGGCCACGTATAATTCATGTAGGAAAAAAGGCCACAAACGTCCTTTTCTGTTGGTCCGACGAGTGTGAGCAGGCTTTTGTCAGCATGAAGGCTCATTTGCAGTCAGCGCCTTGTCTTGCCACATTCCGTCCGGGTCAGCACTTGGTTCTGGCGACTGACGCGTCACAGTATGGCCTAGGGGCTGTTCTCGCCCATCGGTATGAGGATGGGTCAGAACGACCCATCGCCTATGCTTCCAAGACCCTCAACGATGCGCAACAGCGTTACTCTCAAATCGAAAAGGAGGCGCTCGCTATCATTTATGCTCTAAAAAAGTTCAGCGTTTTTTTGTATGGTTCTGAGTTTCACCTCATCACAGACCACAAGCTGCTGATCTCTCTGTACAGCCCATTGGCGTCGCTTCCAGATAAGGCAGCTCACCGCCTGCAACGTTGGGCCTTATACTTGTCTCATTTTCACTATGAGATTCACTATCGCCCCACAGCCCAGCATGCCAATGCTGACGCCTTGTCGTGATTGCCGATGGGCTCCGACCTGGTTTTCGATCATGATGAACTACTCTGTTTCCACACTAATGAGGAAGAATGTCGTGCGGTCGAGGGTTTTCCACTTACAGGTACGCAGGTTGCATCGGCTGCTGCACAGGACCTGGTCCTCGGTCAGGTGATCGGTTTTGTGCAACGGGGTTGGCCGGACAGAACCAAGGGCCAGGCCTCGGATCCCCTTCGCAACTACCATGCCTTGCACCTTCGTCTGTCTGTTCATGATGGTGTTGTTCTTCTGGCCACGGATGGCACATCTCCATGGGTCGTGGTGCCAGCCTCTCTTCGCAAAGATGTTCTCAGACTGTTGCATGAAGGCCATTGGGGTATTTCTCGGACTAAGTCCCTGGTCCGCAGGCACGTTTATTGGCCCGGTATTGATTCGGACATCGCCCACATGGTTGCTGCGTGTGGTCAATGTGCTCAACAACTGGCTGCACCTCGTACAATGCCCTCTCCGTGGCCTGATCCAGCGCAGCCATGGGAAGGGGTACACGCTGACTTTGCTGGCCCCTTCCTCGGTACTTATTGGCTACTGCTGATGGACGCCTTCTCAAAGTTTCCGTTTGTTGTTCGATGTCCATCGCCCATCACTGAGGCACCGACGCTGGCTTTGTCCAAAATCTTTGTGCTAGAAGGTCTTCCATCCACGATCATCATGGACAATGGCCCTCAGTTCTCTTTGCAGGCCTTCCATGATTTTTGTACTGGACAAGGGATTCATCATGTTACAGCACCACCCTTCCATCCGCAATTGAATGGGGAGGTCGAGCGCCTTGTCCGCACTTTCAAAAGCCAGATGAAAAAATTCATTTGTGATTTTTCCACAGATGATGCTCTGCTGCAATTTCTGAGTTCTTATTGCTTCACGTCTCTGGGTGATCGCAGCCCTACTGAACTCTTGCATGGCCACCAACTGCGCACTCTACTGCACCTGCTTCATCCTATCAGGCCTTGTGCTGTGTCCCCTAGTGCGGGAAAATACACAGTGGGCGCCGACGTGTGGGCACGAGAGTATGGATCTCGCCCTAAATGGATTCCAGGGGTGGTCAATGCTCTTCGCGGCCGCCGGCTTTGTGAAATACGTATGGACAACAGCATGGTTGTTCGCCATTATGACCAGATGCGCCCACGAGTGGTGGCCACACCGGTGCCACCGCCCCTTCCTTCACCTCCACCAGCCCGAGAAGCCCGTCTGTCACTGCTGCCGATCTACCGTACGTGTTGATGCAGCCGATGTTGCTACCGCTTCCGAGTACACCGGAACCAGCCCCAGTCATGATGCCGCCTTCTCCGGGACCCATCTCGCTGGAGCACACCCTCAGGTCCATGACACATATGGATGCTGCTCCAGAGTTTTCACCCATCATCTCGTCCAGGAGGCACGTTCCATGCACGAGCTTCTGTCCTGGACATTTTCGACCATACTCTTGTGTCTCTCCGCGGGATCTTCTTGGGGCCTCACAAGAGGCCATGGATGTCTCCGCACTGTCCATGTCTCCAAGAAAGTCAGTGCTTTTTTTTTTTTTTTTTCAAATGAGGAAAAGTGTTGTGACGGTGCCACGACATTTAACAGTGCCGCCATGACGGTACCCGCAAACGGCAATAGAGGCGCTCCACAACTCGGCTGAGCGCGGGAGCGCCACCTAGCTACAAACGTCGCCGACCGCATGTCACGGCATGGCAGTTGAAGAAGAGATACTGAGTTGTTATCATGTAACCAGCTAGTGTTTCTAAGTGAGTGTGTTTGAATATCCACGCAATTATTGGTGATTAAAGATTATAACAACAATTGTATTCATGAGATCAGTTCATTCAGTAATGAAATTTTGTTCACTTACATAAAGATGTGACTGGATAAACGTAAACTTTGGAAATAAACACTTATTAAGGTTAACTTTTTGTATGTTTCACTATCAATCAACATATACAAAACAATTCTTTAGAAAGAAACGTTTTTACACATTGTAGAGTTTCAATAAGAGCATTTTATGAAGTTACAATGAGACTGCAGTAAGACTTTGGTAGCCTTTCTGCAGGAAATATTATTCAGAATAAAAACAAATTTTGTAGAGAATGAATGAGAAGTGTGATATTAATCACAGTTTCTATTAGATATTTTAATAATATGTGTACTGCCAAAAGTAAGTTTATTTGCTGGTAACTGGCAAAGTAAACAGAATTGACAGCATTAGGTAATTAACATTTTCAGAGGTAAAGCGAAAACGTAAAGAAATGGATTTCCACAATATAATTGTAAAAGTATAACATGATAAACAAAATTTCCAATAATAATCCCCAAACATTATAATGATTCAAAAAACGCCCAAAATGAAAATAAGTTTTGCTATTACAAGGAAACACAGTTTGAATATGAATGGTATGGAACAATTCATTTGACACTGCTGTATCTTCATCTACTATTGAGCAGACATCACAAAGGTACAGATTAGTTTCATTGTGCTCTGGATGTTTGCACACCAACATTCGACCCCTCCTGCAGTGCTGTGGCCACATTGCACTTCAAAAGAACTTGTTTTCTCAAATTTCATAATCATTTTCTCCATTTCCTTCACAGGCATCAGAACAACTACTTTTGTCGTAGACTAGAGTGTTCAAAACTTCTGCAGAGCTACTGGTGCACAGTCACTGTTCTTCTAAAAATGTCTTTACCAGCAACACATAATTCTCCATTGAGACAGTCACACTGAAACAGTCATTCTGAGCATCACAGACACAAAGTGAGGAACAGCAGTATACCACATATCTTTTATTTTGCATAGACTGCCGCTTGCAGCACCAGTTGGTAGCAGCAGTTCTTATTTTATAATGTTTTGAAACTGAACTTCTATTGAAAATTAATATCTCATTATTATTATTGTTATTATTATTATTGTTATTATTATTATTATTATTATTATTATTATTATTATTATTATTATTTCGTACACAGAGCTAGTCATTTTGTAGATTCTGTTTACCACAAAATCCTTGCATAGTTCTTTCTGCAATACCATTATAATTATTTGCATTTATGAAGATTTTTTTTTTTCATTTTACTTCATATGTCTTTTAGTAACATGTTGATAATATCATGTTGCCTCTTGACATCATTGTACATGTAAGTTGTTTAAAATCTACAGTACTTGATAATTACATGTCTAGCTAGCATTTTTATTAATGAATTAAGAGTTTAAAAGCAGACTAATAATTTAACACAGAAAGAATAAATTAATGTTGTGATTATATATGTTGAGAATATTCATTACTGTAACTTATCCTTATAACCTAAACCTACCCGTGTGACAGCACTTGTGGGCCAGACCCTATCACAGAGACCCTTGTGTGGGCAGACAGTGGCTCAACACATCACCTTGGTATCAGGGTTGTCCCTGGTACTTATTTCAGAATAACTTCAAAAATGTTTTGCCTGTGGATCCAACTAAGTACACTTTGACCTGGCTTTGAACCCATTTCTCATGCATTTAAGTCAGCTGTTTTACTCACTGAACTAGGGTAGCCCCAGCTTACTGTTAAAGCATGAGTACATTTTACTTTATCACAGCATACCCCTTTATGATGACAGGTTTATAAGCGATTTTAAATAGAAGGTAACAATTTTTAAAAATATTGACACTACACTGAAAACATAAACCACATTCTGCCATTAATATGCATCCAAAAATATATTGGAAAGTCAGTGCCCTTTAGTGGAAGGGTATATGGGACAGGTCTTGCAGCTATGTCTACTGAAGTTTTATGGGCCATGAGGCATGGGGATGCAAGCAGGGTGTGGAATAGGGGCAGACAAGGATACTGTGCAGATTGGCAGGGCATACTACTGCTTGTGGGGTGGTGCTGACTCATGACACGCGTGCTGCTCTGTGGATGGACAATGGGTATGTTGAGGATGGTAGATGATTGGGAAAACATGGCACAGAAGATTTGTTTGTGTACTGAGCCGTCCAATCTTCTTTTACTAAATTCTTTTGTGATGGTTTTGCTGTGTCTTCTAACTTCTTGGATAATTCCATTGTTCTCTCAAAATTTTCCTATCAGAAGGGGCCTTTTGCACAATGAGCATGAGGCTATTTGGGCTTGTGCCAATTGCTGTATGACTCTCTTTGAGGGCAGCACCCTGGGTTGTATGGTAGCCCTTTGTGATTTGACGCAAGTGATGTGGACAGCAGTTGGGAGGAATGTGCCTAAGGTAGCTGTTACTTGTGTAGTAGTGTGGTATGGCTTGCCATTGGTAGATGCACTTGTGTCTTGAAGGGCTGTATTAGCATCCTAACAAGCACAACAGCAGCCTGTGAACTATTCTGGAATTCTGTGGAGTGGACTCTTATGGAGTCTAAAATGAGTTGGTGATGCTGTGGCAGACTATTGTGGGAAATTTATAAATTATTCTTACTCTGGTATCCTGTCACCACCATGTTAATTCTAAGTGGTCTAGAGAGCTAATTTATGTGTTGGTTTCCTTCAACCAACTCCTCCAGAAAGCAGTGAAAATTTTGGTGCTACTTCTACTGTTCCTAAGCCCTGGATACACTTACAGCAAAAGTTATGTTTATGAATGGTGCTGTGAACTCAAGCTAGACATCTTTGGTTAACATTCTAATCAATAGGTCTTGCACATAACAAATGTATGTGTGCCATCCCTTATGTTTCAGTTATGTCAGTTGCTTGTGCTAACAAATCTATGTTTCAGGTATTTCTACCTGAATGTTCTTTGTTAACACATTGTGGAAAAAAAAATCCCAGGAAACATATGCAGACTCTACCTGTGTGTTATTATTTGCGGCCAGGCTCTTAAGTAATCTGGGTGTTAATTTGTCATGCTGTAAGCTATTCATAAATTTTTGGAACTGTCAATGTTCCTAATGAAATGCATCAGTTTCTATAGGTAGATACTGTTTGAAAAGGCTGTACCAAGTGAGGTGGCGCATTAGTTAGCACACTGGGCTCACATTTGGGAGGAAAATGGTTCAAATCAATATCCTGCCCTCCAGATGTATGTTTTTTGTGATTCCCTAAATCACTCCAGACAAATGCTAGGATGGTTTCTTTGAGAGGACATGGTCAATTTCCTTCCCCATCCTTGACACAATTCGAGCTTGTGCCCCATCAGTAATGACCTCGATGCTGATGGGATGTTAAACCCATTCTTTCTTCCTTCCCCTTTTTGTAAAGGCTGTGTGTCTGAGACTTGCATTATTTGGTATTTGTGCAGTTAATCTTTAACTTTTAAACTTTTCACTAGCTGAAGGTACTTAATTATTGTTGCTTCCTTTAAAATTTATTCACTGCAGTGAACTTTGCTAGAATGCCTTTTACAAGTTTTAATAATTTATATGGTAATTACAAGTTCATTCTTTTGGAATTAAAGTATGTCAAAATTCACAAAAGTGCAGCTAAGTTTTCTAATTCAGGCCTTAACTTCTTTAGTTGTTACCTAGGCTCTATGACATTTATGTCAGTTTTGGAACCTTCTTCCTGAGCTGTAGTTAGTGCGTAAAATTTGTGGTTTCAGCTTGGTTTCATGTGGATCACCATCAAACTGTTAAACTGTTATTTCCTGTAGCACAATGGCATCATAGGTTGTAATATGAAGTACATGGAAGGTGTTATTCATCTTGTCAAATTTAAAATGAGGTTTTTGAGTTTTATTATTGAAATTTGAATTTCTGTGTAATAACTTATTTTAATCAAAATGTGTAATGTAATTTTGGTCCAACACCTTACCACTTCCTCCTCGCTAGGCAACACACAGTAAACACAGATGTATTTGTAACTTTTACACTAACTAATCAAATAATGACATTACACTGGTGCTAATGAAAAAAATCTGAATGAATTGCTTATGTGAGACACTAAGCTCATTCTCCTTACACTCTACTTACATTTGTATATTTCCTGATTGATGTGTATAGTTTTGGTTGCCTACACATTCCCAATTTCTAATATAAATACGCTTTTCCAACTACATGTGTTACTATATCGATCCACGTGATATTTACTGTTTTCTTTCTTTCCATACCATATCTTTTATGCATTGAGTTTGATTCAACACATATGGCACAATGTGTTTGAAAGAGATGTCTGATGTGACGTTTATGCAAATTCAAGTGAAGGAGATGAAGGTAGAAACACAAACAATTACACAATTATATTAGATTTGAAAAGCAACACAAACCATTATTCTTTACAGGGGTACTCATAACAAATGAAGAACTGTGATGATCCTGTTCAGCCAGTATCTGTACAGCACTGATACATAAAAGCTTTTCCTTTTCCTGTTACATTTATATGGTTGCAGAACCTCATGCACAAAGTTTATGTATGAAATGATAGTGGTGTGTGTAATTGAGATTCACCAACACAATACACCCATTTGATGTGCATTATGATATACTTGTACATTTCATTTTTCAAAACCAAACTTTCAATTCTTACCTTGCTTCACAGAATTAAATCAGTGCTACACAGCTACACTCATTTTTCAGTATATTTTTACTTTCATTATTCAAATTATTGCTTTCTGGAGGAGTTGGTTGAAGGAAACCAACACATAAATTAGCTCTCTAGACCACTTAGAATTAACATGGTGGCGACAGGATACCAGAGTAAACTCCTTACCCTATCCCTTAAAACCCACATCCTTTCATCTTTCCTTTTCCTTCCCTCTTTCCTGACGAAGCAGTCGCCGGTTGCGAAAGCTCGAAATTCTGTGTGTGTGTTTGTGTGTTTTATTCATTGTGCCTATCTACCGGCGCTTTCCCACTTGGTAAGTCTTGGAATCTTTGTTTTTAATATACTTTCATTATTCTGTAGATGAAATAGCTGACCAGATGAATCAGAATATGGCTGCAATATATACGACACTGAATGGTTCACATTTTATTATTCATGAGATTTCCATAAAAAAAAACACTGATTTTGAAAGAGGTACAATTATTACAGCAATGTTAACACTAATAGTTTCCTTGGGAAAGTTTCAAAAACAGGAGAAAATATGTTATATGTAAAAACTCTGGTAGCCAACAAAAAATGAAAAAGTTGAGTCATCATTGGCATCACATTTATTTATTTTAATGTGAATCCTGAAGATACTGTAATTACATCTTAAGTGTTATCAAAGAAGTAAACAGTTTATGTTTTGTTAACAGGTTACATAGGGGGTCATAGTTGCAACTGGGGGAGTCTTGAGTGTCAGTTAGTGATAGTGATGCTGAGGTCAGTTTAGCTCATGTGAATATGAAATGAGTTGTTTCAAGAGTTATAATTAAGCCAAGCCTTTGCAACCACATAATGATTTTGAAAAATTTAAGAATAATCAGTAACCAGTCATTTATCAGAGGAATAATTCCTGAATGGATGAAATAAGCTGAAGTTAAGCCTTCATTTAAGAAAAGAAATACCATCAAATTTCCATCCAAATTCACTTTTGTTGGCAGGCTCAAAAATTTTAGGAAAAATAATACACAATCGGCTTATTAACTGTATGAAAGTAAATAATATTTTGTCAAAGTCATAATTCAGGTTTCTAAAGCTTTTGGATATTGAGAAGGCTCTCTGCACACATTTTATCTGACAAGGGCCACATGGGAAGAAAACAAGTATATTTGGGCTGCACATAAAACACTTAACACTACCAAAAATAACTGCTGAGGAAAAAAAGAAAGAGAGAACAGGTTGAACCAGTGAGAGAATAGCATCATGTGGTGGGAGTGTCCCATCCATCAATCATATAGTTGTTTCATTTGATTTATTGTCTGTTCTTGTTCTTCTGCCATGTTCTGCATCCTGGAGGAGCTCCTCAATATTGATCGACTAGAATGAAAAGTACACTAATGTAAGGATTTCTGGAGCAAACATGAATAATATTTAAATATGACTAATCATCTTTGGCATTATATTCAATCAGATAAGCAATTAAGAGTTTAATAATGTTTTTCTGCTCTGGAACTCAATTTAATATTTTGCAAGGACAACAATATTGTGATGTGGATACTGCAAATAGTTAATATTTTGTAACTGATGTGTTGATTTAATCCTTGTCCAGACTGTGGATAGGAGTATTGCTCTGGGGAACATGGTGGCATGGTGGAAGCAAGCCTAATGCACTTTAACAGCTATCTGATGGGAATTAATATTTTTTTGTAAGATAGAAAGCTCATATAAAACTTTGTAGAAACAACTCCATATTTCATGTACTGCTTTTATATTTTTAACAATTAGGATAATCTTAAAATGTTATGACAAAAATGTGTAAATCTATTTTTCACTAAGTTTTGTTAAATATGCATCAGTTAACATAAACAGTTATTTTGCCAGTAATGTAAACAATTTAAATCCGTTGTCCTCAAAAAAGTAATATTTGGTTTTTCTCTCACGCTTGGCAGGAAGAGTTTTGAGAAGTAGGAATGCTTTCGTTGTTGTCTAAAACTGTTAAGTTTTAGTCATTGTCCAGAATAGACATATTTTGATTTACTTGGAGTCTGTAGCACTTGGGAGCAGATGCATGGACATTAATTTTGTCAGCCAATAAATTAAAGTGCTTCGGAATATAAAAGTTAAGAGTGTGGATTTTTTTTTTTTATTCCATACTTAGTGATCCATAAGGCAATTACAATGCTAGAAAATTACAGATATCATCATATAAGAAGAACTCAAGACCATTATACACCTGAGAAGAAGACAATAAGATGAGTTAAAGGATCAGATAAGCAACGAGAATTTAAATTTATCAAAATGGGCATGGCTTTTAGTTTCACTCACTAATGACAAACATCCATGTTTATTACTGAAATGGCATGTTACACTAGGAAGCAACCTCTGACGTGTACTACACCTCTCACTCATTTAGGGGGCCCTGTAAGTCTCATGTTCAAGCATGACACCCAACTCACACCCACAGGACTGCAATAAGTTCTGAGAAAAATGTTGCAGATTGTGAGCTTCACTGAAATTCTGTTAGCAAGACTGGTCCATTAAACTTTTTCTGCCTGATCCAAACATGGCGTAAGAGTGCATGTGACAGGCATTGTTCAACACACACCACAATCTGAAGTTGGTTGTATGCTTTGAAACATATTATGTTAGCAGACAAAATATTGGCCATACTAGTATAGGTTAGTACTGTTCTACTCCCCCCCCCCCCCCCCCCCTCCTCAAATCAGCCCTCTCCCCCATCAACACTTTCTGGTAGTGCTGCTGGAGTCTGTGTTGAGACACATAACCTGTGAACTTGCTAAGAGTTGTTTGAATCCTTATTCTGTTTGCAACTAAAAGCGTGTGAATGAGCATTAGTTGTTGCATTTCAAGAATACACTCTGGGTTTCTAATGAAACTAAATGTGATTTACTGTTATTTGAAAACCAATTAAATCAAAACTGGTACATCAGGTGAAAAACTCGTTCAGTAATGTGAATTGACTGGAGGACCAGAACCATGGCACTTAAAGCATGTATGGAAAATGAAAATAAAAGTATAATACTGCAAATATCAGTGTGATGGACATAATTTCACACAACAAACTGCAACAAGAGAGAGTGCAGAGTATTCTTGAACTACACAACAGGCAGCTCTGTGGTGAGGCACAAGTCAGGGGTTGCTGCCAAACAGCATGTTACCAAACAAAAGCAATGCATTTTTTTGCTTAGTTGAGCAAACTACAATATTCCACACTCAACTATGCACAAAAGTGGATGACTCAGTGTGGGGTTGCCAGCTGAATAGAGTGGCTTCCTAAAGAGGCCCAGGGTGGTTCTATAGCATACGACATGTGTATGACAGTGTGTTAGTAATGAGAATTGTGGTTTTAGCATGTGTGAGCACAATAAATTCAACAGCTGAGCAGTGTGCAACATTAATGACTATGCTGATAATAAATATCAGGTGATTAGTTAATTATTTTCATGTTCTGTGGATCTTAATTCTGACCTCTTGCTACAACATGGAATAAGTCAGTGATACAAGTATAGCATGCCTTTTCAGATAATATGGCAATATATGCTGACAAGTTTTCTAGTTACTTAAGTCTTTTGTTACACATGTGCACAAGGGTTTGTAGCAATAACATTGGATCTCTCTCTCTCTCTCTCTCTCTCTCTCTCTCTCTCTCTCTCTCTCTCTCTCTCTACAGTACATGCTATTAGGATGAACAGATGAAAGCAGTAGTAGCTAAGTAGATAACATCTAATTCTAACAGGACAGACAATAGTAATAGATAGTCACCTGAAGATATTGTTTATGTTAGCACTTCTTTTGGAAGACAGTGTAATGTAGCAACCAAGCTGCATCATAATGAAGAGATTGCTGCCTTACCTAGGAAATTACATGATCCACATGTTTTTTTTACTTTCAAATGTGAATATATTGATGTTTGTTTCTACTAAGGAAATGTTTGGCTGAAAATATCAGAATTGAATGAAAATATACTGAAAACATACAATGATGAGCCAAAACATTATGACCACCTGTTTAATAATGTCACAGAAGAAGCTGAGTAGCACCGTGGTGTAGTGTTTATGATACTAAACTGTTGCCTGCACACGCATGAGTTCAAAACTCACCTGGACCGTACAATTTTAATGTCTGTATTCAGGCTGAGTACATTCTAGAAGTATCCACATATGTCAAGAATCATTGTATTGGAATGTTCTGTAGCTGTATACGTAGTGTATGTGTTCTGGCCGGAGGCAGTTTGCTCCACACTCTTGAATGTGCAAGTGCTGAATAAACATTCGTTAAGTGAAGTTAGTATTCATCTAATTACACCTTCATCTACGTGACATTATTCTGGTGAAGTTCCTGGGTTTTGGATCTTGTGATAGAACATGCTACCAACGACACAGTGGCTCCCATCAGGCCATGACAAAGCCCCCATTTATGTGGCAAGAAACCCAAGTTCGAGCCATATTCAGCAGATTGCAATCTATTGGAGACAGAAGAAGAAGCGGACATTACAATGACAGAAACTGTGTGCCACCACATGGACATCTTACCGGGTTCTCTGGTGATGATTGCCAAGATCCTAACAAGTGGCCAAACATATATGAGCGTATAGCCAAATTTAACAAATGAGATAACACCATGTGTTTGGCTAAATGAATTTTCTACTTGGAGGGCACTGCCAAGCAATGGTATGAGAACAACAAGGAGAAGTTCACAAGCTGGGAAGTATTTCAGGTGGAACTGTGCAAGTATTTCGGCGACAGAAGTCCAAGGCGGAAGATAAACTAAAGTGCAAGGCACAGCGTCCAGGAGAAACTACAGCATCCTACATTCAAGACTTCTTGGAGCTGTGTAAAATAGTGGATCCTAGAATGAAGGAGGAAGATAAGGTTGCTCATCTCATGAAGGGTGTTGCTGAGGACATGTATCAAGCCCTAATCCTGAAGGAGGTTTCGACAGCAGACGACTTCATAAAATGGTGCCTGTATATCAAGACAATGCATCAAAATAGAATTACATGCAAGAAGTTTGAACAGCTTCCAAACGTTATACTGATGTCTGTGATGGAGGAAGCAACTTATTTCACAAGTGTTCTTTGTCAGATAGTAAGAGAGGAAGTTCAAAAGGCACTTGGCTTGCATGGCGAGCAAAAATCCGAGATGCTTCAAGAGGTCATAAGGGGGAAAGTGGAACAGACATTGAACCCAATCTCTAGTCCTTCATTTCCCTTTAAAACGATGAAAAAGTCAAGCACTAAGGAAGACTGACATCTGGAGGACCTAGGATAACCAACCAGTATGTTTCCGCTGCGGATGACTGGAACATGTGGTGCACTATTGTCGAGAAAGGTGGCAAATATTTGAGGATGCCAGTGCCAGAAGACAGCAGACCAATCTTAGCCAACACCAACTCCGGGACAACAAAGATGAACAAGAAGATGTAGGTGTAGGACGACTTAGGTCACCAGTGCTGAAAGTTAGCTGCTGGATAGCATGCTACCCAGCATGCTGATACAGGTCTCCCTAGCCATTTAGATGCTCCAGCCGATCACCTAGCTGCCACAACCTGGAAGATTTCCTTGGAGGTGAGGCCGCTGAAGAGAAAACTCCTCTGCCGTCAATCACTAAGAAACTGACAGGAAACTACGGTGATATTCTCATAGATGGTTGACCAGCCCAAGCTCTTGCGGACTCTGGAGCATCATGTTCAGTCATTTTGGGGTAGTACCATCACCAGTTGCAGAAAACTGTATTTCCTTGGAGGTGAGGCCGCCGAAGAGAAAACTCCTCTGCCGTCAATCACTAAGAAAATGACAGGAAACTACGGTGATATTCTCATAGATGGTTGACCAGCCCAAGCTCTTGCGGACTCTGGAGCATCATGTTCAGTCATTTTGGGGTAGTACCATCACCAGTTGCAGAAAACTGTATTCGTCGACAACAGAACATCTCTGCTGAAGGTGGCTAATGGGAAATATGTAGAACCTACAGGAAGATGTATCATTTGTGTTGGTATAAGTGGCCATACAAAGCGCTTAGAATTCATGTTCTTACAAGAATGTAGTCATGACGTCATTCTCAGATGGGACTTTTTGGAAGCTTCTCTGGCTATTATAGCTTGTGGTTGCTCGAAGATTATTCTAGACGAGATGAGATACTGTGGACAGGAAGATGTGCATCCGAGTGTGTGAAGACTGTGTGCTGGATGAAGTGATCATTCCTGCAGTCAGCGCTAGAAAGGTAGCTATCACATGTCATGTCATGCATCAACCCATGGGTCTTGTAGTGGAATTTAAGAGAAGCATATCTCTGGAGAATAACTTGATCATCCTAGCCTCTGTCATCTTGTTTAAGAATGGATTCAGTGAACTGTGGATAGTTAACTGTCACCAAGAACCGCAGATCCTTACAAGATGCAAATGCATAGCAAATGCTGAACCATTAATTGAAGAACAGCTGAGCAGCATAAAAACCTCCCATACCCAGTCTGTGGGTGAAATTAGCACTACCACTATGAGACAAGATCTTCTAGCTCAACTATCACCAGATCTCACTAAGGAACAACAGAAGAGTTCTCTCAATGCTTCAATCCACAGGTGAAGAGCAAATTAGACAAATCAGTGGTGAAGCACTGGATTAGCACTGAAGACCATCAGCCAATAAGCCAGAGAGCATACACCATGTGTCAACAACAGAACATCAAATAATTTGTGATGAGGTAGACAAAATGAAGAATGACATCATTCAGCCTTCTCAGAGCCCATGGTCGTCACCATTGGTCCTCAGGAAGAAGGACGGCAGTTGGCACTTTTGTGTTGATTACAGGAAGCTTAATAAGATAACTAAAAATGATGTTTACTCTCTTCCACGAATTGACGACGATACTCCAGATTGTCTGAAGGGGGCTAAGTTTTTCTCAATAATGGACATGTACTTGGGATACTGGGAAATCGAAGTAGATTAGGCTGGTCATGAGAAAACTACATTCATCAGCCCTGAGGGCATGTATGAGGTAATGCCGTTTGGTTTGTGTGGTGCATCAGCAACTTTTGAATCGATGATGGATAATCTTCTAAAGCACCTGAAGTGGACGATGTGTCTTCGTTATGTAGATGACATTATGGTGTTCTCAGAGACATTTGATGGGTGTACAAAAAGACTGAGGGCTATTCTTAAGTCTCTCCAACAAGGCAGACTGAAACTTAATCAAAGAAAGTGTCTCTTTGGAACCAAATACACCTCATGTCAAATGAAGGTGTGTGTGCCCAGACCCAGAAAATGTGAGATCTATAACGAAATTTACTATTCCTAAAAGTATTAGAGATGTGAGAAGTTTCCTCAGATTATGTTCTTGTTACCATCATTGTATCAAAGACTTTTGTATCAAAGCCAGGCCACTCCAAGAGTTGTTAAAAGCCAATGTTAAATTTATCTGGGGTGGTGCTCAACAAGATTCTTTCAATGTGCTGTTGAAAGCTCTGATGACTGACACTGTATTTGGTCTGTATGATGAGAGAGGACCTACAAAACTACACACAGATGCCAGTCAGTATGGGATCAGTGCTGTTCTGGTGCAAATTTCGGATTGAAAAGAGAAGATTATAGCCAGACATATAGGATTTATGAAGACTTATGATAGAATCTGCAAGAGATTTTTCTGGCCAGGTTTATTTAGGAGTGTCCGTCACTATGTGTCACACTGTTGAGAGTGCCAGAGGAGAAAGTGGTTCCTCAGAAACCATCTGGCCAACTCATACCAATTCCACCAGCCGAAACACCTTTCCAGCATGTTGGTATTGACCTCCTTGGACAATTTCCAATGTCTGCTAGTGGAAATAGATGGATTATTGTTTGCACTGATTATCTGACAAGCTATGCCATTAAAAAAGCTGTGAAAACAGCCAAAGCATTCAAGATAGCCTAATTCATCATAGAAGACATTGTATTAAGACACGGTGCCCCACGGTCATTAATTACGGATTACGGGAAAGTTTTTTGATCGAATCTTCTGACAGAGATAAACCATCAGTGCAACATTACTCATCACATGACGACTACCTACCATCCACAAACTAACGGGTTTACTGAACACCTTAATAAGACCTTGGCTGACATGTTATCAGTGTTCTCAATGTTGAGCAGAGCAACTGGGATGAGGTGCTACCTTTCGTGATGTTTGCCGACAACGTTGCCGAATAAGACACCACAGGAGTTAAGCCATTTTTCCTGGTGCATGGGCATGAGGCAATTTACGATGATGGATACTGTGTTTCTATTACATCCTGATGATGTGGACTATCACTACATCGGCTAGGTGTTAACCACAGCTGAGGAAGCTCGGCAGTTAGCTCAACTCTGCATGCAGCAGGCTCAAGAAAATGATTGCCAAAGGGTATGACGTGAGCCACCGCCCTCTTGTCTACCAGCCTGGTGATCTTGTCTGTATCTTCACTCCTGTTCGTAAGGTTGGTCTCTCTGAGAAGCTCCTCAGGCGCTGCTTCGGACCTTATAAGGCTGTAAGACAGTTGTCTGTTGTTACTTATGAAGTTGAAGATTTTGACCCCGTTACAGGATGACAAAAGATCAGAGATACGGTCCACATCCTTCCAATGAAGTGCTATAAGAATCCTACAACCCAGGGTAAATTCAAAGCTCCAGCAACAGGCAACAAGCAGAAAGGTGACAAAGAGTGTAGTGGCAAAAGACGTTCTAAGAAGATCACCGCCCAGCGAGAATCAGTCATCACGAGTTGGAGTACGCAGGACCGATGACTCGTTCCCAGACTAGGAAGACATAACACTGAGACACTGTTCTCTTAAGGAGGGAGCAATGCCACAGAAGAAGCTAAGTAGCACCGTGGTGTAGTGGTTATGATACTAAACTGTTGCTTGGAGGGTTGTGAGTTCAAAACTCACCTGGACTGTACAATTTTAATTTCTATATTCGGTTCAAGTACATTCTAGAAGTATCCACAAATGTCAAGGATCATTGTACTGGAATGTTCTGTAGCTGTATACATATTGTATGTGTTCTGGCCAGAGGCATTTTGCTCTGTGGTCTTGTATGTGTAAGTGATGAATAAACCTTCGTTAAGTGAAGTTAGTGTTCGTCATTCATCTAATTAGACCTTCTTCTGTGTCACAATAACTTGTTTGTCTGCCTTTGGGATGAAATACATCAGTGCATATCATGGATCCAACAGTTTGCTGGTAGCTTTGTGGAGGTGTATGGTATTATATGTCTATGCACAGGTCATGTAATTCGTGTAAATAACAGGCCACTGATTTACAGATGCAGTTTTGGCACCTGATAGCAACCCATATGGATTCCATAGGATTTACATCAGTTGAATTTGGATGCTGAGGTGTCAAGGTGAGTTCACTATAATGCTCCTCAAACCATTATAGCATGGCTCTGGCTCCAAGACACAGACAGTTATACTGCTAAAAGATGACATCACCATCAGGGAATACATCAAGCATGAAGGGATCAGGTGGTTTTCAGCTGTCAGCTCATCTTCAAGTAGAACCACAGGTCCAATGCAAGTGCAGGAAAACATCTCCTGTAACACACTACTGCTCCCACCAGCCTGTGTCCATTTCAAGCTACATGTTTTGAATTGCATTTCTCCTGAATGATGGTGTTTGTGGAGATGACCGTCAAACTAGTGTAACAAAAATGTGATTCAGCCGAAGAGCCAACACATTTAAATTGATCAACAGTCGAATCCCAGTGGTCCCATGCTCACTCATGTCATAATAATTGATGATGTCATTAGGTCAACATGTGAACGTGTAGGAGCTCTGTTGAATGGTGCCTCCAAAACAAAATAATAAGATGAGACCTGATAAGGAATGAGGACGTTCACAGCAGACTCAGTAAAGAAAGGAATATGTGATAAACACTGTCAAAAAGAAGTGACAGAATGATAGAACCTGTGTTAAGACATCAGGGAATAACCTCAATTATATTAGAGAGAGCTGACAGCTGTAGAGGATAAAAACTGTAGGGTAAGACAGACATTGCAATACATCCAATATATATTTGAGGATGAAGGGTGTATGTCCTCCTCTGAGTTGTTGTGCACCAAGTACAATGATTTTATTACCAACCACAGGGCATAAACTGAGCAAAACTACATAAAACCCAGAAAAGTAAAATGTCAGTAGGCGTAGATGATGCACAAATGTGTCTGCTGAAAGAATGCATACAAAGTTTACAAACTCCTTTAACAAACGCAATAAATGAGTCATTTGCATCATGGAAGTTTCTAGAATATTTAAAAGAGGTGAGAATTGTACCTCTGATAAAGAAAGGTAAAACAAAAGGCAGAAAACTACTGGCCCATTTCTGTGTTACTGTATTTCGCAAAAATAATAGAATTAACTATAAAACAAGTATCAATAAATTATTTGAATAAATACAGTCTTCTAATTGAATCACAGTTGTGTTTCCAAAGTACAGAATCGCCCATGGTGTTGTTGTGGTCCTCAGTCTGGAGACTGGTTTCACACAGCTCTCCATACTGCTCCATTCTGTGCAAGCCTCTTCACCTCTGGATAAATACTGCAACCTACACCTTTCTGAATGTGCTCACTGTAGTCACCTCTTGGTCTGCCTCTATGGTTTATGCCCCCACACTTCCCTCTAGTGCTAAAATGGTGATCCCTTGATGTGTCAGAATGTGTCCTCTCAAGTGATCCCTTCTTTTGGTCAAAATGAGTCACAAATTTCTTGTCTCCTCAATTCTATTCAGTACTTCCTTATTAGTTATGTGATTGACCGATCTGATCTTCAGCATTTTTCTGTTAGCATCAGATTTGAAAAGCTTCTTTCCTATTTTTATTTAAACTGATCATCATTCATGTTTCCTTCCATACAAGGCAATGCTCTAGACAAATACCTTCAGAGAACACTTCCTAATACATAGATCTATATTCGATGTTAACAGATATCTCTTCTTCAGAAATACTTTTCTTGCCATTACCAGTCTACATTTTATATCTTCTATACTTCAGCCACCATCGGTTATTTTGTAGCCCAAATAGCAAAACTCATCTACTTTAAGTGTCTCATTTCCAAACCTAATTCCCTCAGCATCACCTGACTTAGTTCAACTGCATTCTATTATCCTAGTTTTGCTTTCGTTGGTGCTCATTTTATGCTCTTACAAGTCCATTGCTTGTCTCTGGCAGAATTACAATGTCATATTCAACCTAAAAATATTGAATCTTCTTCTTGGACTGTAATTCCTAATCCAAATTTTTCTTTAGGTTTCTTTACTGCTTACTCAATGTACATATTGAATATCATTGGAGATAGGCTACAACTGTGTCTCACACTCTTCTGAACCATTGCTCCACTTTCACACCCCTTGGCTCTTGTAACTGTCATCTTGTTTCTGTAAAAATTGTAAATAGCCTTTTGCTCCCTGCATTTTACCCCTGCTACCTTCAGAATTTCGAAGAGAGTATTTCAGCCAACATTGTCAAAAGCTTTTTTTAAGTCTATAAATGCTATAAATATAGGTTTGCCTTTCGTTAATGTATTTTATAAGATAAGTTGTACATTCAATATTGCCTCATATGTTCCTACATTTCTCCAGAATCCAAACTGATCTCCCCCAAGGTCAGCTTCTACTAGTTTTCCACTCTTCTGTAAGGAATTTTTGTTACTATTTGGCAACCATGAATTATTAAACAGATAGTTTGCTAATTTTCATACCTGTCAGCAACTGCTTTCCTTGAAATTGGAATTACTATATTCTTCACAAAATCTGAGGGCATTTCACCCATCTCATACACCTTGCACTCCGGATGGAAGAGTTGTGCCATGGATGACTCTCCCAGGGCTATCAGTAGTTCTGACGGAAAATCGTCAACCCCCGGGGTGTTTTTTCAACTTAGATCTTTCAGAGCTTTATTAAATTATTCTCCAACTATCATATTTCACATCTCATCTTCATCTACGTTCAATTCCCTTTCTATAATATTGCTTTCCAGTTCATCTCCCTTGTATAGACATGCTATTTCATCATTCAACTTTACAGCTTTCTTTTCTTCGCTTAGGACAGAGCACTTGATATTCATACAGCTACTTCTCTTCTCCTCATATGCCTCTTTAATATTCCTGTGGGAGGTATCTATCTTTCCCTTAGTGAAATATTCTTCTAAATCCTTACATTTGTCCTCTAGCCATTCCTGCTTAGCTATTTTGCACTTTCTGTTAATATCATGTTTTAGACATTAGTATTCTCTCTCACCTCTTTCATTTGCTGAATTTTTATATTTTCTCCTTTCATCAGTTAAATTCAATATCTCCTATGTTATCCAAGGATTTATACTAGACCTTGTCTTTTAACCTATTTCATTCCCAGCTGCCTTCACTGTTTCGGCTCTTAAAACAACCCCTTCATCTACTATTGTAGTCATTTCCCCTATTCTAGCAGAACGTAATATAATGCTCTTATAACAACCTCTAGTTCTTTCAAATTATCTGCATTCTGTCTCCTTAACTTTGTACTTTCTTTTCCAATTTCTTCAGTTTTAATCTACAGTTCGTAACCAATAAATTGTGGTCAGAGTCCACATCTGTCCCTTGAAATGTCTTACAATTTAAAATCTAAAATTCCTTTTAAAATTTTCTAATCTATCTGCCCATTAAGAGATCTAACTTTCCATGCTCTGATTCATAGAATGCCAGTTTTGTTTCTTCTGATGGCGACATCCTCCTGAGCAGTCTCTACCTGCTGATTTTACCTTTGGAATATTTTGCCCCAAGATGTGACCATCACCATGTAAAATACAGCAGAACTGCACGTTATCAGGGAAAAGTACAGCTATAGTTACCCCTTGCTTTCAGCTGTTTGCAGTTCCAGTAGAGCAAGGCCATTTTGGTTTATTTTACAAGGCCAGATCAGTCAATCATTCAGATTGTTGCTCCTGCAACTACTGAAAAGGCTACTCCTCCTCTTCAGGACCCACACTTTTATTTGGCCTCTCAGCAGTTACCCGTCCATTGTGGTTGTTCCTACGGTATGACTACCTATATCGATGGGACACCCAAGCCACTCCAGTGCATTATCAGCCATAGCAGAATTATCAAAAGTTGTTCTTATTGCTCTTGCCAAGGATGAGTTTGTCACAATCACTTTCTTAGATCTTTCTAACGTTTTTGATACTATGGCATTAAGATTGTACTAAATAAGCCAGAATGACTGTGAATAAGGGACATAGCTTATGACCAATGCTGATCATAATTAGTAGATAGGGGACATAAAATAGAGACTACACAAACCTCAAATAAGGTTAAACCCTTAATGAAACACATATCAGAACAAAAGTACCTTAATAGGATTTGTTCAGTGTAGCATATTTAAATCAATATTGTTCCTGACCAACATCAATAACTTTCCAACTAGTGCTAACCATGGCAAAAAAAATTCTCTTTATTGATGTCAGGAACATTATACTCACTGAGAAAATAACAAAACTCCTCACAAAGAAAAAAAACAGAAACTGTCAAGGAAATTCACAATTCATCAACAAGCTATAAAGTTACATTGAACATTACAGAGATTCTATTAATATCATATTGAAGAGAGTGTTGTGACTCGCCGATCTTTCAAATTGCTGCCGCGCAGTTACTCGCATCCTCTACATGCAGCGTTGTCTGCCAGTCATGCAGCAGCACCACCACCTAAGCAGCCAGCCAGCCAGCCAGTGGCCACTAGACTTGGACTCAGTTATGATTTGACTGTTACACGTCTTACTCTGTTTACTTGATCTGTGACTTTCATGTATTGCATCTTCCTTGAAATATATTTGTTCAACTTGAAGTTATTACAATTGGTGACGAGGTAGTGATTTTTCTTTTCCATCATTGACCCACATGGCTACTTTAGAGCAACTATTGCAAGGTCTCATGGAACAGCAAACGCTTCTCACAAATGTGATTTGTGATTTTGTCACGGCATCAAATGTGGGGCATCTCTCATCATTGTTTCTACCTCCTTTTCCTCCTTATGACGAGACAGCGGAAGACTGGTCTGATTACAAAAAACATCTTTGACAGCATTTCATGTCATGGACAAACAAACATGTAAGTCTCTGTTCCTTTCATGGATTTCACCTCAAATGTATCGGTTGTTGTCGCAATTGGCTCCTTTGAAAGATCGTGCATCTTTGTCCTTTGCTGAAATGTGCTCACTTCTGTCTGTCTATTTTCAAAAGCAAATGCATGTAGTAGCCTCTCATGTTGCCTTTTATGGTTGTCAAAAACAACCAAATCAATCCTATCGTGCTTGGGCTGCTGAAGTTTACGGCCTCAGTGGAAATTGTCAATTTGTTACTGAAGTTCACAAAGAATCCTATGCCCTTCAGTTGGCAAATCCAACTCCAGATGAAGTCCTATCCATTGCTCAGTCTTTTGAAATTTCTCGCGCCACTGGAGTGCAAATAGAAGCGTGGGGCAATGTCGGGGAAATACAACCTCTGTGCGAAGTTGACAAAGCATGTGGCGTGTCTCCACCGGCTGACGTGGCTGCAGTACCCTCCCAAGCGCAGCATTGGCCTAACCATAAACAAACCTCTAAGAAAATTCGTCAAAACCCACAGCAACTTCCTTCATGTCTATGGAGTTTTGCGAAACATTCATGAGAAGATTGTCCACAACGTTGGGCCGTATGTCACAAATGCAAAAAAAAAAAAGGGTCATGTGTCATCCATTTGCAAACCCGACCACATACATGATGTTCATGAATATAATGCTGATTCTGATTCTGTGTTGTCTGTCAATTGTACTTCTTCCCTTTCAGGGAAGTTATTCCTCACCGTTCAAATACTTGGTCGAGATGTTCGCATGCAGGTGGATACTGGTTCTGCTGCCACTATCATCAATTCTCAGACGTATCTTCAGTTGGGTTCTCCAATCCTGTCACCTGTCACTAGGCAATTACGGACGTACAATAAACAGAAGATTTCTCTCTTGGGACAATTTGATGCTGATGTATTGTACAAATCTGTCATTTGCACTGTTCCCATATTTGTGGTTGGCCATAGTAACGCGGAGAATCTTTTTGGTTTCAATGTCTTTCGCTTTTTTGGGTTCTCCATAGATGGCTCTGACAATATTGCCTCTGATGCTATTCCTTATGCTCAATTGGATTCCTTGTCAATGACATTTTCATCCCTTTTTCTCCTGGGTTATGCCATGCAAATGACTTTGAAGCTCATATCACGCTCAAACCCACAGCTCAGCCTTCTCTTTTTCTACCCATTCCTGTTGACCTTTGTGATCAGGTCAAATGGAAGCTGAATCGTCTCACTACTTCAGGGGTCTTGCATCCTGTCACTTCCAGTGAGTGGTCCTCTCCTGTCATTGTCGTTTTCTAAGCCTAATGGTGATATCCATCTCTGTGACGATTTCAAAGCCACTGTAATTGCTCAATGCCTTATCAACACTTACCCTATGCCTTGACCTGAAGAATTGTTCACTAAACTTGCAGGAGGCCAGTGTTTTTATAAACTTGACCTGTCAGAAGCTTATCATCAACTTCCTCTCAATGCTGCTTCCCAGCAGTTTCTGGTCCTTAACATGCCTTTCGGCCTCTATCAATACCAACAATTGCCATTCAGGGTTGCCAGCACCCCTGTTCTCTTTCATTGATTCTTGGAACAATTATTGCTCACTTTCCCTGGGTGTATAAATTACCAGGACGACATTGTTGTCACTGGCTCCACCACTGACAAACATCTTCAAAATCTCCGCACACTTTTTCATGTCTTACAGACTGCCAGTCTTAAGTGTAATCTTCAGAAATCAAAATTTTTGTCAGGCATCTATCACGCATTTGGGGTTTCAACTCTCTCGGGATGGTATTCGTCCGCTTCAGCAACCTGTCGCTGCGATCGATGCCCTTCCTCATCCTACATCTGGAACTGCAGGCCTTCTTGCTAAAAATAGCATACTATCACAAGTTTTTACCGTCTGCTGCCTCGGTGGCTCAGCCGTTGCATCACGTGTAGCATACGTGCCTTTTCACTGGTCCACGTCATGCGATCCTGCTTTCCATAAATTGAAGACTATGCTGAAACAGGCTCCATGCCTGGCTACTTATCGACCTGGCCAACATCTTGTTCTTGCCACAGATACCTCTCAGTACGGGGTTGTTGCAGTCCTTGCGCACCGTTTTTCTGATCATTCTGAACAACTATGCCTCCAAAATGCTCACGGATATCCAACAAAAGTATTCTCAAATTGATAAAGAAGCTTTGGCCATTATTTATGCTCTTTATAAGTTTGATGTTTCTCTCTATGGATCCAAATTTCATCTTGTTATGGGTCACAAACCACTTGTTTCCTTGTTTCATCCATCAATGTCACAAGGCTGCACACTGCCTCCAGCGTTGGGCTCTTTACTTGTCTCGTTTCAATTATAAGATTCATTGCCAGCCGACAGCTCAACATCTTAATGCTGATGCACTGTCTTGCCTTCCCATGGTCCCTGATCTGGCATTTTATAGGGACGTACTTTCGTGTTTCCACCAGGATGTTGCTGAGCAGTGGGCTGTGGAGGGGTTCCCCATCACCGGAGACCAGCTGGTGGCTGCTACAGGTCCTGACCCTACTCTCTCCCAGGTTTTATGCTGTATTCAGAAGGGTTGGTCTGTTTGTCCATCAGCTAAGACTTCTGATCCATTGTAGAAACTGCTACGCTTTGCGTTACCACCTCACAGATAGTGATGATATTATTCTCCTTTCCATCGAAAATACTTCACCACATTTTGTGGTACCTGCGTCTTTGCATGCTTTGGTCTTGCGCTGTCATGTGTACTGGCCCGGCATCAACTCTGAAATCGCACACATGGTCGCTGCCTGCAGCCCTTGTGCATCACAGGCCGCCGCCCCGAAGTCGTCTTTGTCACAGTGGTCTTTGCCTCAGAAGCCCTGGGAACGTATTCATGGTGACTTTGTGGGACCTTTTTTAGGTACTTATTGGCTTCTCATTATTGACGCCTATTCTAACTTTCTTTTTATTGTCCGATGCACGTCGCCTACCACCGTGGCCACCACCGATGCTCTAGCTTGCATTTTCTCTTTGGAAGGTCTTCCCTCTACTCTTGTTACTGATAATGGTCTGCAATTTGCCTCTTCTGATTTTGCGAATTTTTGTGCCCGTCACAGTGTCATGCATGTCACGGCCTCTCTGTTCCATTCACAGTAAAACGGTGAGGCTGAACGACTGGTCCGCACATTTACGTCTCAGATGAGGAAACTCCTGGCTTCTTCCGCTACTGATGATGCTCTTCCACAATTCCTGGCTTCTTACCATTTCACTCCCCTGGGTGACAACAGCCCGGCTGAGCTCTTACATGGCCGACAGCCCCGCACACTACTTCATCTTCTGCTGCTTTCCACCTCACGGCCGGTTCACCACCAACAACCTTGTATGGGTACGGGGATATGGCAGGCAGCCAAAATGGAGACCTGGCCACATCTTATGACACTGTGGCTGACACCTGTATGAAATCCAGATGGACACAGGTGTTACAGTACATCATTCAGATCAGCTTCAGCCTCATGTGCCGGCAATGGCTCTTCCGGATGCCACTACACCACCTTCACCTCTACCTGATGCTCAGGATACTGGAATCTCTCATTACTCGCAACACAGTCCTCTCACCATCATATCAGTGCCAGCACAAGAACTGATGCCACCAGGAGGCGTGCCCATGCAGGAACCAGATGACCATCATCTGTCGGAGCAACTCTACTCGCCCCCTTCTCCGACAAACGCCCATATCTCCTGTTATAACAACCGGACTTGTCGTAACGGGCAGATTGGTGCATTGGGCCCCAGTAGATTCAGCCCCCATGTCTCCTGTCATCTTGACCCATTATCATCGGGGACACTTCCATCTGTACGGGAAGCCTCCTCCTCGAGACTCTACGGCCAGTCAAACAACACCTATGGATGTTAGCATTCTACAGGCTACCTCCATCAAGACCTGTGCAAAAAATTCAAAGGGGGGAAAAGTGTTGTGACTCACCGATCTTCCAAAGTGCCGCCGCACAGTTATGTGGTGTCCTCTACATGCAGCGCTGTCTGCCAGCCATGCAGCAGCAGCGCCACCTAAGCGGCGTACCAGCCAGTGGCCGCTAGACTTGGACTCAGTTAGGATTTGACTGTTAAAGTGTACACACGTCTTACTTTGTTTACTTGATCTGTGACTTTCATGTATTGTGTCTCCCTTCAAATATATTTGTTCAACTTGAAGTTATTACAGAGAGAAAATTACAATTAAATTAAATATAGATGGTACCTTTATAGACTGCATAACAACCACAATAGTCTGTGAATTGAATATTGATTCTCACTAGAAGTGGTCTTAATACACAAAGACTGCAAATAGAATGCCATCTGTATGTCATGCTGAGACTACAGCAGGTTCTATGGAGAAATGCTTCTATACAATAGAAGAATTCATAAAGGACGAAATGATAATTTGAGGAAGGCATAATTAAGTGTTAGATTTTATTGTATGTTTGTTGTTGTTGGTGTGGTCTTCAGTCCAGAGACTGGTTTGATGCACCTCTCGATGCTACTCTATCCTTTGCAAGCTTCTTCATCTCCCAGTACCTACTGCAACCTACATCCTTCTGAATCTGCTTAGTGTATTCATTTCTTGGTCTCCCTCTACGATTTTTACCCTCCACACTGCCCTCCAATACTAAATTGGTGATCCCTTGATGCCTCAGAACATGTCCTACCAACCGATCCCTTCTTCTGGTCGAGTTGTGCCACAAACTTCTCCCCAATCCTATTCGATACTTCCTCATTAGTTATGAGATCTACCCATCTAATCTTCAACATTCTTCTGTAGCACCACATTTCAAAAGCTTCTATTCTCTTCTTGTCCAAACTACACTCCTGGAAATTGAAATAAGAACACCGTGAATTCATTGTCCCAGGAAGGGGAAACTTTATTGACACATTCCTGGGGTCAGATACATCACATGATCACAATGACAGAACCACAGGCACATAGACACAGGCAACAGAGCATGCACAATGTCGGCACTAGTACAGTGTATATCCACCTTTCGCAGCAATGCAGGCTGCTATTCTCCCATGGAGACGATCGTAGAGATGCTGGATGTAGTCCTGTGGAACGGCTTGCCATGCCATTTCCACCTGGCGCCTCAGTTGGACCAGCGTTCGTGCTGGACGTGCAGACCGCATGAGATGACGCTTCATCCAGTCCCAAACATGCTCAATGGGGGACAGATTCAGAGATCTTGCTGGCCAGGGTAGTTGACTTACACCTTCTAGAGCACGTTGGGTGGCACGGGATACATGCGGACGTGCATTGTCCTGTTGGAACAGCAAGTTCCCTTGCCGGTTTAGGAATGGTAGAACGATGGGTTCGATGACGGTTTGGATGTACCGTGCACTATTCAGTGTCCCCTCGACGATCACCAGAGGTGTATGGCCACTGTAGGAGATCGTTCCCCAACCATGATGCCGGGTGTTGGCCCTGTGTGCCTCAGTCGTATGCAGTCCTGATTGTGGCGCTCACCTGCACGGCGCCAAACACGCATACCACCATCATTGGCACCAAGGCAGAAGCGACTCTCATCGCTGAAGACGACACGTCTCCATTCGTCCCTCCATTCATGCCTGTCGCGACACCACTGGAGGCGGGCTGCACGATGTTGGGGCGTGAGCGGAAGACGGCCTAACGGTGTGCGTGACCGTAGCCCAGCTTCATGGAGACGGTTGCGAATGTTCCTCGCCGATACCCCAGGAGCAACAGTGTCCCTAATTTGCTGGGAAGTGGCGGTGCGGTCCCCTACGGCACTGCGTAGGATCCTACGGTCCTGGCGTGCATCCGTGCATCGCTGCAGTCCGGTCCCAGGTCGACGGGCACGTGCACCTTCCGCCGACCACTGGCGACAACATCGATGTACTGTGGAGACCTCACGCCCCACGTGTTAAGCAATTCGGCGGTACGTCCACCCGGCCTCCCGCATGCCCACTATACGCCCTCGCTCAAAGTCCGTCAACTGCACATACGGTTCACGTCCACGCTGTCGCGGCATGCTACCAGTGTTAAAGACTGCGATGGAGCTCCATATGCCACGGCAAACTGGCTGACACTGACGGCGGCGGTGCACAAATGCTGCGCAGCTAGCGCCATTCGACGGCCAACACCGCGGTTCCTGGTGTGTCCGCTGTGTCGTGCGTGTGATCATTGCTTGTACAGCCCTCTCGCAGTGTCCGGAGCAAGTATGGTGGGTCTGACACACCGGTGTCAATGTGTTCTTTTTTCCATTTCCAGGAGTGTATTTATCGCCCCTGTTTCACTTCCATACATGGCTACACTCCATACTTTCAGAAATGACTTCCTGACACTTAAATCAATACTCGATGTTAACAAATTTCTCTTCTTCAGAAACGCTTTCCTTGCCATTGCCAGTCTACATTTTATATCCTCTCTACTTCGACCATCATCAGTTATTTTGCTCCCCAAATAGCAAAACTCCTTTACTACTTCAAGTGTCTCATTTCCTAATTTAATTCCATCAGCATCACCCGACTTAATTCGACTACATTCCATTATCCTCATTTTGCTTTTGTTGATGTTCATCTTATATCCTCCTTTCAAGACGCTATCAATTCCATTCAACTGCTCTTCCAAGTCATTTGCTGTCTCTGACAGAATTACAATGTCATTGGGGAACCTCAAAGTTTTAATTTTTTCTCCATGTATTTTAATACCTACTCCGAATTTTTCTTTTGTTTCCTTTACTGCTTGCTCAATATACAGATTGAATAACATTGGCGAGAGGCTACAACCCTGTCTTACTCCCCAACAACTGCTTCCCTTTCATGTCCCTCGACTCTTATAACTGCCATCTGGTTTCTGTACAAATTGTAAATAGCCTTTCACTCCCTGTATTTTACCCCTGACACCTTTAGCATTTGAAAGAGAGTATTCCAATCAACATTGTCAAAAGCTTTCTCTAAGTCTACAAATGCTAGAAACATAGGTTTGCCTTTCCTTAATCTTTCTTCTAAGATACGTCGTATGGTCAGTATTGCCTCACGTGTTCCAGTATTTCTACGGAATCCAAACTGATCTTCCCAGAGGTCGGCTTCTACTAGTTTTTCCATTCGTCTGTAAAGAATGCGCGTTAATTTTTTGCAGCTGTGGCTTATTAAACTGATTGTTTGGTAATTTTCACATTTGTCAACACCTGCTTTCTTTGGGATTGGAATTATTATATTCTTCTTGAAGTCTAAGGGTATTTCATCTGTCTCATACATCTTGCTCACCAATTGGTAGAGTTTTGTCAGGACTGGCTCTCCCAAGGGCGTCAGTAGTTCCAATGGAATGTTGTCTACTCCGGGGGCCTTGTTTCGACTCAGTTCTTTCAGTGCTCTGTCAAACTCTTCACGCAGTATTGTATCCCCCATTTCATCTTCATCTACATCCTCTTCCATTTCTATAATATTGTCCTCAAGTGCATCACCCTTGTATAGACCCTCTATATACTCCTTCCACCTTACTGCTTTCCTTCTTTGGTTAGAACTGGGTTTCCATCTGAGCTCTTGATGTTCATACAAGTGGTTCTCGTATCTCCAAAGGTCTCTTTAATTTTCCTGTAGGCAGTATTTATCTTCCCCCTAGTGAGATAAGCCTCTACATCCTTACATTTGTCCTCTAGCCATCCCTGCTTAGCCATTTTGCACTTCCTGTCGATCTCATTTTTGAGACGTTTGTATTCCTTTTTGCCTGCTTCATTTACTGCATTTTTATAGTTTCTCCTTTCATCAATTAAATTCAATATTTCTTCTGTTACCCAAGGATTTCTACTAGCCCTCGTCTTTTTACCTACTTGATCCTCTGCTGCCTTCACTACTTCATTCCTCAAAGCTACCCATTCTTCTTCTACTGTATTTCTTTCCCCCATTTCTGTCAATTGTTCCCTTATGCTCTCCCTGAAACTCTGTACAACCTCTGGTTCTTTCAGTTTATCCAGGTGCCATCTCCTTAAATTTCCACCTTTGTGCAGTTTCTTCAGTTTTAACCTACCGGTCATAACCAATAGATTGTGGTCAGAGTCCACATCTGCCCCTGGAAATGTCTTACAATTTAAAACCTGGTTCCTAAATCTCTGTCTTACCATTATATAATCTATCTGATACCTTTTAGTATCTTCAGGGTTCTTCCATGGATACAACCTTCTTTCATGATTCTTAAACCAAGTGTTTGCTCTGTGCAAAATTCTTCCAGGAGGCTTCCTCTTTCATTTCTTAACCACAATCCATATTCACCTACTATGTTTCCTTCTTTCCCTTTTCCTACTACCGAATTCCAGTCACCCATGACTATTAAATTTTCATCACCCTTCACTACCTGAATAATTTCTTTTATTTCATAATACATTTCTTCAATTTCATCATCTGCAGAGCTAGTTGTCATATAAACTTGTACTACTCTAGTAGGTGTGGGCTTCGTATCTATCTTGGTCACAATAATACGTTCACTATGCTGTTTGTAGTAGCTTACCCGCATTCCTATTTTCCTATTCATTATTAAACTTACTCCTGCATTACCCCTATTTGATTTTGTGTTTATAACCCTGTAGTCACCTGACCAGAAGTCTTGTTCCTCCTGCCACCGAACTTCAATAATTCCCACTATATCTAACTTTAACCTATCCATTTCCCTTTTTAAATTTTCTACCCTACCTGCCCGATTAAGTAATCTGACATTCCACGCTCTGATCTGTAGAATGCTAGTTTTGTTTCTCCTGATACCAACATCCTCTTGAGTAGTCCCCGCCCGGAGATCCGAATGGGTAGTCCCCCATTACCTCTGGAATATTTTACCCAAGAGGACGCCATCATCATTTAATCATACAGTAAAGCTGCATGCCCTCAGGAAAAATTATGGTCATAGTTTCCCCTTGCTTTCAGCCATTCGCAGTACCAGCACAGCAAGGCCGTTTCGGTTATTGTTACAAGGCCAGATCAGTCAATCATCCAGACTGTTGCCCTTGCAACTACTGAAAATGCTGCTGCCTCTCTTCAGGAACCACACGTTTGTCTAGCCTCTCAACAGATACCCCTTTGTTGTGGTTGCACCTACGGTGCGGCTATCTGAATTGCTGAGGCACACAAGCCTCCCCACCAACGGCAAGGTCCATGGTTCATGGGGGGAGGCTATTGTATGTATATATAACAAAATTGAATTATGATTCTGTTTGTTAATATCACTTGTTCTTTGATTATGGTGAAGTTTTACCACAATTTAATGTGTCTCCTGTACCTGAATCAAATAATTTAGACAAATAAACCACAATTCACAATTAGAGTCCTTTCACAAGTGTGCAACAGCCAGAGTCTTAGTTATAGACTAATCATATGCACACTCAATTCTTAGCTCCAGAATTCTTTTCTGGAGTACAAAACCACAAAATGAGATCATCAGGCTCACTGTAACGAGTTTAACTACATCATGTGAGTGTGTTTAACAGCAAAAATAATTCTAATAGTTACTGTACAAATAGCTCTCCACGACCATGGAGCAATATACAGAATGAACTTATAACCATAAAACTCAAAACATCATTTTCTATCTGGAAATAAAATTGTACAATCATTGTCTTTAGGATTAAAGAGAGTACCAGAACAAGCATATTTTAAAATTCAGTTGCAAATTTTCTGTTAAGTGAAACATTCTGAAGAGAGGAAGATTACTTAGACGATAAGGAATAAGGGATTTACTATTTTAAAAAAGGAGGGAACACAAGTAAATAATAATACTGAAATGTCTCTGTCATTTTGTACACCTCTTCACCCTACAATGTTCTTTTTCTTTCTTTCAGGAAACCATTACAACTCTGCATCATATACCACTAAATGGTTACCTGCTTCCTGAGCTGAACATGCTACTCGTTATAGGTACATGCTCCTCAGATTTTCAGACAAGCAAGTGGGAATTGGTAGTATACAAAATGGAAACCAGATTTTACTGTAATGCTCCTGATGTCAGTTGGTACCATGTGCTATATTACATTACTGTAATACTGTGTTTGGTGACTGGTAGTGAGAAATGTCTGAACAGTGTAGCACTAGTTTTTTGCATTACTGAATAACTTCTTTGCTAAGCAGTGTTCTACAGTAGGGATAAAATGAATGAGGTTGCATTGCATTAAACAAAATGTCTCTCAATAATCTTTCCAACACACCCATTCACAGCAGCTGCCAACTGCTTGACATCAATCAGGGTAATTTCTGGCTGTTTACAAACAGCAACTAACCCATCTCATGCCTGAGAGCAGCATTCGCAGTTCGTCTGCACTCTGGCTGCTATATTGTTTTAACAACAGTAAACAAATTACATGAAACTAAGCTTACTGATTCTCTTTTAATTTTTGGAATTGTTATGATACAAAAATTACTAGTTCCCTATAAAAACTGGATAATCAACAACCATCAAAGTGACTTCTGTTATGACAAGGGAAAAAACAGGAATAAAATTTACTGATTCACTGAAGTTGGTTCGAACTTTTGATTCTTGAACTTCTGTTTTCTTTTATAATCATGTAACATACGCACAAATAACAGCAGTTTACAAAAGCTGTGACGCACAATAGCAATATACATTGCTGCTGAAAGGTAAAATGAAATGTAAAGTGATACTACCGGCAGATGCAAAACACAGTATTAAGCCACACGTGTCAGCTTCTTAAGAGCACTGGTTGACTGTGCATACAGCACAGCTACTCAGTAGCAGTGGACTATGTTTGATTAATAACAACTCTAATAAATCATGTACAACAGACTGTTTCAATATTTGTACTTTAAGTGAAGTTTGTATCAATATCAACTTGCTGAAAACAGAGGAGAGATGTCATTGTAAAATGTCATTATAAACTTAAGTACTCTTTTCAAGATCTCCTTCACAGGTGGTATATTGGAACAAATGTTGCACTACTCTGTTCATCAGTACTACACGTGCAAACAAAGTTGACACTCAATGCGATGGCTGATGGGAGTGACCATAAAGGCATTTCCCATTCACAGTCACCCCCATCAGCTACTGCACTGAGTGTCAACTTTGTTTGCACAAACAGTACATTAATTCTTCCCTTAGGCCACAGCTTCTCATCCTTACAAAGCTCATAGAAGTATATCCTAACTGTTTTCATTCCTTAGTTTGGAAATTAGTGCTTAATGCCCCATCTTTCAACAGATGTTGAAAGCTTTGTCAAGAAGTTTATCAATTGATCATTTGACAGTGGTTATTTCTGACAGTGCTGTTTTCTGTGGTTATATGCAGCTGCCACATTTATACTCTCAGATCACAAGACCATTATGTAATACTGATGATGTGTAGTACAGCGAGTCCATAATTAAACTTCCAGTTTCAAATCATGACAGAAAGAGAAGCAATGCTCAGAATCATGGCAAATTTGGGCACCATGTTATTGATGCAGGGAAACTGTCACAGAAAAAAATTAATGAAAATTTTATCAATAGATGGTGCTGTAAGCATCTTAATACAAATGGGGTTGGCTACAAATGATAGATGAATTGCAATATGATAGCTATGGTTTGAGTTGCACATTACACCATCCATACTGTTCAACTTTCATGACTGCACAAGTTTGGCAGATGACAGTAATGGCACGGTGAGTTAGGTGAGCCCATACAGCATGGCAAGGTTGTACCACATTGGATGGGAAAAATCAGTTTTCTAATTGTCCTCAGGCCAGAAACTGCCTAAAAAGCAAAATAACATTGATTTTTAATTGTCTTGGGGCCAAATACCACATAAAAGCAAATGGCATCAGTTTCCAATTGTTGTGAGACTGGCACAGGACATGCTCAGTATGCTGTTCACCATCTCCTGCCACAAGTTTAAATTGAGAAACACCATGTTCCATGGCAGTTTGGAGTGTCTTGGGGGGTTATGTTAAGAAAGAGTTGTGCAATGTGTGCCTCCAGTTCAGATGTGCTCATAATTGGATCACTAAACACCACAGCTTGGACCAGTTTAAAATCAACAGCAACATTCATGATTACAATACCAGAAAAAAGAAAGACCTGTGTTATCCTTTACTTAACCTAACTTTGGAACAGGAAGGGGTAAAATATGCTGCTATAAAAATTTTTGATAAATTACCAGATGAAATAAAATGTCTGACAGACAGCAGTAATAGTTCCAAAAAGAAATTGAAATCATACCTCCTTGACAACTCCTTCTATACGATAGATGATTTCTTGAATATGAGTAAATAAATCTGGAGATATAATGTATGCATTTTGTGCCATTTAAGGGAATAAGATAGACAATAGAAATATTTAGGTACAACACTATAATGTAAACAAAAAGGAAAAAGAAAAAAAAACTTGTTTCCTGTGCACATTTCTCGTACATTTGACACGTTCCACATCATAACGGTTTTCCATGCTATTGATCAATGGAACACATAACTAACTAACAAAGATCTCGATGGTAGGGCTGTAGGGAAATGACAGCTGATAATTCTAGCATTTCTGAAATGACCCTGCATGAGCACTTCACTTGCTTGTGTGCAGGAGCGCCATATTGCATAAAAATGATCCTAACGACACATCCATGCTGCTGAATGATTGTAATGACATTACTGCTCGAAAGACTGTCATAGCATTTATCAGTGATGGTACACATAACAGGACCCACAAGACTCATCTCCTTGAAAAAATACACCCTTACAATAGATGATGGTGTCAGCTTGCACCACACAGTCACCTTTGCAGAATAAAGTGGTACCAATTGCATGTGGATTTTGCATTGTTCATATTCTGCATACTGACACATCCATGGCCATTCATTGTCAACTTCCAGGCCAGCAAGAAATTCCAGAGCAAACATTTGTCTCACTGACAGGTCAACAGGAAGCATCTATAGAATATGGGTGATTTTGTGTGGATAGCAATTCATGATGTTTTGAAGGATTTTATACACCATGCTTGCAGGCATGTCCAACATCTGGGCAAGTCCCCAAGCACTGCATGTTTGCACACTGCCACTCAACCCCTCCTGCAATGCTGTGGCCACACCTTTGACAGACATCTGATTATGTGCTAGGACCCTCTGCCACACTGCACTTCAAAAGAAACTGTCTTTTTGAATTTTGCAACCATTTTCTCCAAACCCTTATCAGATACTGAAACGATGCCTTTCTTCATACCCCTGAGAGTTCAGAACTTCTGAAAGTTGGTGAGCAGTCACTGTTCTTGTAAAAGAGCTGTACCAGCAGCACACAATCCTTCATGGAGACAGTCATGGTCACCATCTTTTTAATACCCTTGAATGTCCAGAAATTCTGCAGGGCTACTGGTACACAGTCACTGTTCTCATAAAAAGAGCTTTACCAGCAGCAAGCAATCCTCGAAACTGAGAAACAGCTGTGTGCCATTCCTATGGTGGTGTGCATATTCAGAAACTTACAGCACCATCCATTTTTTCCATATGTTTCTCCCTGTGTCACTAATAACCTGTTCAAACTTAAATCATTCTGAGCAGTGATTTGCTTTCTACAGCATTTTGAAACTGGAACTTTAATTGTGGACTCCCTGTACTTTGTATTGATTTTCTATATAATTAATACAATTGACTGGGGCATTTTTCTTTTTATGACCTATTTCTATGACTGGCACACCACATACATAACTTAGTTTTAAGCACTACGTTTATTAGTGCCTTGAAATGTCATCATACCACCAAGCTCATCAAACAAAATATTATATTAAGGCCCCTCTCCTTCACTGACCCATCCCCTTCTCTGCTCCAAATCCAGCACCACACAGTCTTCTATTCCACCAATGCACACACTAGCCTGCCTCTCTCTCTCTCTCTCTCTCTCTCTCTCTCTCTCTCTCTCTCTCTCTCTCTCTTTCTTTCTTCCCCTTCTCTCCTTTTCCCTACCCCATGCCCCCTCCTTCCCCCCCTTTCTAAACTCCAGACTACACCTAGCGTACCTATCCTGTCTCCAACATGTTCCCGATTTCTCCCCCAAGCAGCATTTTACCTCCCCCCTGTAATGTACCCTCTTTCGTCTGGGGTGAAAATCAAATATCAAACATCAAAATTTCAATTCATTTAAATGCTATTTCAAACCCTGAGATTATGATGATCAATTGACGACACCCCGCCAGCTTGTGTGGTCTGTATCTACAACAGACGATGTTAAGCTTAATATTTAGACAAAAGAATGATACATCACAGAATACTAAAACTAATTAAAATACCTTACCTTTAGATGCTGAATTTGGTCTCGTTGTCTTGATTCTCGCCATGGTGCGTTCCAACCATCTAACATTGTTAATATTAGGTCCGGGTCTTTGTGTGCTAATGAAAACTGGTACTCGCTTTTTACTATTGACTCTTCATTTTTATTAATTTAACTTTTACACAATAATTTCCATCTTCATATCACTTACTATTTACAGATACTCTCTATATAAGACGACAGACTTCCTACCGTATTCCCATCAACAGTCCACCTCACAAAACCACGCTCTCCCCACAACAGTCCAACTAACTCACTCCCACCATCACCTTAACAATGTCCGACTCTCTACCTTTCACACACGAATGTCTTTGGCTCACACTGGTGCCAACATATTCTCCAGAAATAAACAAATAAAGTTCACATTATAGAATAATATAATAAAAAAGATTTGGGCAAAATTAAATACTACATACAATAATATTAAATAAAAAAAATCATAGAAATGAAATTGTAAGGGCAGATGCGACTATAAGGGTAGTATCGCACTCTTTAGTAGTCCGTTACATTACACCCCACCCCTACCTGCTATCCATCCACCTACCCGCTCCAGCCTCCACCTTACCCCCACCATATATTTCTTATCCCATCATGCGCCGTTGCTCACAATCTGGCCTCAGTGGCCATAGACAGTGATCATATGCGTGTGTATTATACATCTACGGTAGAAAAAGGTCTTTCAGCTGAAAGCTCATGTGTTTTGCATTCTTTTTGGTGTGTCTGTTTGCGACTCAGCATCTCCTCTATATGGTGTGTAGCAATCTGTCCTTTTCATAATACTGTCGTAATTCCATCCTGGATTTTCCATTGTTTGATGTTGCAGAGAACTGTAGTTCCAATCACTTTAATCACTTATATATCCACAAGATGTGTAAATGCGTGAAGTTACATTGCCTTCTGACCATTTCTTCTGGGAATTTCATTTTTTTATCCGATAGTGAGTATTGCACAAAGGACATTCAAAACATTTTGTACAGTCGTCTGTAATTTTTTTTATTTTTTGCAGGAGGAGAATGAAATTTTTTGTGAACATACTTGGAACATTTAGCTATACACTGAGCCTACTCAATGTAGCGTCCATCACGCTGTGATGCATTTGGCCCAACGTTCTGTCCGTGATGTAAATGCACTTTGGTAAAATTCTAGGGATTGACTTTTACATCATCACTTGACACAGGAAATAAGGTCTTTCTCACTATCAAATGTTTTACCACACAGGTGGGCCTTTAGATGACCAAAGAGGTAAAGATCAGACAGAGCCAAGTCCGGACTGTAGGGAGAATGAGGAACAATATCCCAACCCTTTTTCCTCATTTTCTCCTGCGACATAAGGGCTGCATGCGGTTGGCCATTGTCATGGTGTAGTCTGATGAGTTGACGCTGAAGCTGTGGTCTGTGGGTCTCAATGGCACTTTGCAGCTTGTCAGTGTCCAAAAATCCAATGAAAATGACACCACACTGATCCCAGAAGGAGGCCATCACGTTTCAGCCTGCTGTTCATGAAAGTGTTGGTTTCTTCTTCCAAGGGGAACCTGGATGACACCACTCCAAGGATTTCATTCCTCTTGTCCATAATGTAGGCACCCAACGTGCACAGATTCTTCTGTACCCTAGTGACTGTACCAGTGATACCACACTAGCTTATGACAAACGAGTAATTTCAGCAAGCTGTCGTGTAGTCACACATCTGTCATTTTGGATGATTTGATCAATGGTCTCCTTATTCACATTACTCACTGCTATCGATGGTCTATGACATCGTGAATTGTCCAGTAGAGAGAAATTATCTTCTTTAAAACTCTGCAACCACCACCAGATACTGCTGCAATCCTCTGTGTGCTCCCCATAAACAGGGAGCAACTTCCTGTGAATCAGTGTGGCAGTGTCATCGCAGGTCTTGAAGAGGAACTCCATCATTGACCATTGTCACAACCTGACATCTACTTCAAGGTCCATTATGGCTTGCCTGTAAATAAAAGAACATACTTTTATGTTCACAAAAAATTTCATTCCCCTCCTGCAAAAAATAAAAAAAATTAGAGATAACTGTGCAAAATTTTTTGAACACCCTTTGTAGTTAAATAACTGAATTTTTGTTGTTGTCATTGCTATAAAGTCAAGTTGAACATATATATTTCAGAAAGACACAACACATATAAATCACAGAGTAAGTTGACAAGCAAGACATGTGCATGCATTAACATTCGAATGAGCATTGAGTCCCAGTCTAGCGGCCGCTGCTCGGATGGCCGCTTATGTGGCACAGCTGCTGCATGGCTGGCAGACAGCGCCGCACGTAGAGGACGTGCATAATTGTGCGGCGGCACTTTGAATGATCGGCGAGTCACAACACTTTCCCCCCCTTTGAAATTGTTGCACTGGTCCTGATTGAGGTGTCCTGGAGATGGCTAACGTCCATAGGCGTTGTTTGACTCACCGTAAAGTCTGGAGGAGGAGGCTTCCTGTATGGACGGAAGTGTCCCCTATGATAACGGATTGAGATGACAGGAGACGTAAGGGTCGAATCTGCTGGGGCCCCATTCACCAATCTGCCCATTGTGGCAAGTCCAGTTGACAGGAGACATGGGCGATGTGTCGGCGTCCATTGGAGGAGGAGGCGAGTAGATTGGCTCTGACAGACGATGGTCATCTGGTTCCTGCATGGGCACGTCTCCTGGTGGCATCCGTTCTTGTGCTGGCATAGCGATGACGGTGAGAGGGCTGCGTTGTGAGTATTGAGAGATGCCAAGTTCCCGAGCATCAGGTAGAGCCGAAGGTGGTGTAGTGGCATTCGGAACAGGCATTGCCGGCACACAAGACCGAAGCTGGTCCGAATGACGCACTACAACACCCGTGTCCATCTGGATTTCGTACAGGCGTCAGCCACGGTATCGTAAGATGTGGCCTGGGCTCCATTTTGGCCACCTGCCATATCCCCATACCCAGATGAGGTTGTCAGTGGTGAACCGGCCAAGTGAAGGCACCTGCGGCCATGAGGTGGAAGGCCACAGAAGATGAAGCAGCATGTGGGGCTGTCGGCCATGTAAGAGCTCTGCCGGGCTGTGGTGGCCCATGGGGGTGAAACAGTAAGACGCCAGAAACTGGAGAAGCACATCATCATCAGCAGAAGAAGTCAGAAGTTTCCTCATCTGAGCCTTAAATGTGCGGACCAGTCGTTCAGCCTCACCATTTGATTGTGGATGGAACGGCGGGTCTGTGACGTGCATAACAGCATGACGAGCACAAAAATCCACAAATTCGGAAGAGGCAAATTGCGGACCATTATCAGTAACAAGAGTAGAGGGGAGTCCTTCCAAAGAAAAAATGCGGGCAAGAGCACTGGTGGTTGCCGCAGTGGTAGGCGACATGCATCGGACAATGAAAGGAAAGTCAGAGTAGGCGTCAATTACAAGGAGCCAATAAGTACCTAAAAAGGGTCCCGCAAAGTCAGCATGAATGCGCTCCCAGGGCTTCTCAGGCAAAGGCCGCGGTGACAAAGATGACTTCGGGGCAGCGGCCTGTGACACACAAGGGCCGCAGGCAGCGACCATGTGTGCTATTTCAGAGTCGATGCCACGCCAGTACACATGACGGCGCACCAGAGATTTTGTGCGAGACACACCACAGTGCCCTTGGTGAAGGAGGCACAAGACCGAAGCATGCAAAGACACAGGTACCACAACACGCGGCGAAGCATTGCCAGTGGAAAGGAGGATAACACCATCCCTAGCCATGAGGCAGTAGCGCAAAGCGTAGTAGTTACGCAACGGATCAGAAGTCTTAGCGGACAGGCAATCTGGCCAACCCTTCTGAATACAGTGTAAAACACGGGAGGGAGTAGGGTCAGAACCCGTAGCAGCCGCCAGCCTGTCCCCAGTGATGGGGAACCCGTCCACAACCCGCTTCCCGGCAACATCCAGGTGGAAACACAAAAGTTTGTCCCTATCGAATGCCAGATCAGGACCCATGGGAAGGTGAAACAGAGCATTAGCATTTGCATTTTGAGCCGTTGGTCAGAAATGAATCTCATAATTGAAACGAGACAAGTAAAGAGCCCAACGCTGGCGCTGGAGGCAGTGTGCAGCCTTGTCGGGAAGTGACGTTGATGAATGAAACAAGAAAACAAGTGGTTTGTGATGTGTAACATGAAATTTTGAGCCATAGAGAAAAACACCAAACTTATGAAGAGTATAAATAATGGCCAAAGCTTCTTTTTTAATTTGAGAATGCTTTTGTTGGTCATCCGTGAGCGTTTTGGAGGCAAAAGCAATGGGTTGTTCCAAACAGTCAGAAAAATGGTGCGCAAGGACTGCACCAACCCCGTATTGAGAGGCATCTGTGGCAAGAACAATATGTTGGCCTAATTGATAAGTAGCCAGGCACGGAGTCTGTTTCAGCATAGTCTTCAATTTATGGAAAGCCGCATTGCATGACACGGACTAGTGGAAAGGCACGTTTTTATGCAACAGGTGATGCAACGGATGAGACACCAAAGCCGCAGACGGTAAAAACTTGTGATAGTATGCTATTTTTAGCAAGAAGGCCTGCAGTTTCTTAACAGATGTAGGGCGAGGAAGGGCATCGATCACAGCAACAGTTTGCTGAAGTGGACGAATACCCTCTCGAGAGAGTTGTAACCCCAAGTGCGTGATAGATGCCTGAAAAAATTGTGATTTCTGAAGATTACACTTAAGACCGGCAATCTGTAAGACATGAAAAAGTGTGTGGAGATTTTGAAGATGTTTGTCAGTGGTGGAGCCAGTGACAACAATGTCGTCCATGTAATTGATACACCCAGGGACAGGGAGCGATAATGGTTCCAAGAATCGCTGAAAGAGAGCAGGCGCACTAGCAACCCTGAAAGGCAAGCGTTGGTATTGATAGAGGCTGAAAGGTGTGTTTAGGACCAGACAGTGCCGGGAAGCAGCGTTGAGAGGAAGTTGATGATAAGTTTCCGACAGGTCAATTTTAGAAAAATATGGCCTCCAGCAAGTTTCGTGAACAGTTTTTCAGGTCGGGGTATAGAGTAAGTGTCGATGAGGCATTGAGCATTTACAGTGGCTTTGAAATGACCACAGGGACGAATATCACCATTAGGCTTAGCAACAACAACGACAGGAGAGGATCACTCACTGGAAGTGACAGGAAGCAAGACCCCTGAAGTAGTGAGACAATCCAGCTCCCATTTCACCCAATCACGAAGGGTCACAGAAATGGGCCGAGCCTGAAAAAACTTAGGCCGAGCAGTGGGTTTGAGCTTGATATGAGCTTCAAAGTCATTTGTACGGCCTAACCCAGGAGAAAAGAGAGACGAAAATGTCGTCAACAAGGAATCCAATTGAGCATAAGGAATAGCATCAGAGATGATATTGACAGAGTCATCTATGAAGAACCCAAAAACACGAAAAGCATAGAAACCAAAAAGATTCTCTACGTTACTCTTGTCGACCACAAATATGGGAACAGTGTGAACGACGGATTTGTAAGATATCTCAGCACTAAATTGTACCAAGAGAGAAATCTTCTGTTTATTGTACGTCAGTAATTGCCGAGTGAGAGGTGACAGGAGTGGAGGACCCAACTGAAGATACGTCTGAGAATTAATTACAGCGGCAGCAGAACCAGTATCCACCTGCATGCGGACATCTCAACCAAGGATTTGGACAGTTAGGAATAACTACCCTGAAAGGGAATATGAGCAATCAACAGACAACACAGAATCAGAATCAGTGTCATGTTCATGAACATCATGTATGTGGTCGGATTTGCAAACGGAAGACACATGACCTTTCTTTTTGCAATTGTGACACACAGCCCAACATTGGGGACAATCCTCACGTGAATGTTTCGTAAAACACCGCGGACATGAAGGAAGTTGCCGGGGGTTTTTCTGCGGTTTGTTAGTGAGTTGTTTACCGTTAGGCCGAGGCTACACATGGGAGCACACTGCGGCCACGTCGTCAACAGCGCACAGAGGTTGTATTTCCCCAACATCACCCCGTGCCTCGATTTGCACACCAGCGGCATGAGAAATTTCAATTTTGTCGGGCGCCGACCGAATAATAGCATCCCGTACCATGGAATCGGCATAGGATTCTTTGTGAACGTCAGTAACAAATTGACACTTTTGACTGAGGCCGTGAAGTTCAGCAGCCGAAGCGCGATACGATTGATGTGGTTGTTTTTGACAACTATAAAAGGCAACACGAGAGGCTACCACATGCATTTGCTTTTGAAAATAGACAGAGAGAAGTGAGCACATTGCAGCAAAGGACAAAGACGAAGGATCCTTCAAAGGAGCCAATTGTGGCAACAACCGATACATCTGAGGTGAAATCCAGGAAAGGAACAGAGACTTACATGGTTGTTCGTCCATGACATGAAATGCTAAGAAGTGCTGTCGAAGACGTTTTTCATAATCAGACCAGTCTTGCACCATCTCATCATAAGGAGGAAAAGGAGGTATAGCCAACGACGAGAAACCCTCTGCATTTGACACTGCGACACAGTCGCGAATCGCTGCTGTTAGAAGCATTTGCTGTTCAAGGAGACTTTGCAATAGTTGCTTGACAGTAGCCATGGAAACCTGTGGGTCAACGGTGAAAAGGAAAAATCCCATCTTCGTCGCCAATTGTTATAACGTCAAGTTGAACACATATATTTCAGAAAGACACAACACATATAAATCACAGAGTAAGTTGACAAGCAAGACATGTGCACGCATTAACATTCGAATGAGCACTGAGTCCCAGTCTAGCGGCCGCTGCTCAGCTGGCCGCTTAGGTGGCATAGCTGCTGCATGGCTGGCAGACAGCGCCACATGTAGAGCACACGCGTAATTGCGCAGTGGCGCTTTGAATGATCGATGAGTCACAACAGTCATGGTACTGGGTTGCAGCACAGGGAGACACAATTCTATCGCCACAGAACAAATTTTCAGAACTGTACAAATGTTGTTCTTTTAATTTACCAAACAAAAATCCTTCTTAAGTGCTTGTGATGAAACTGATCAGTGACACATTTTTGTTATATTTTGCACCTGATTATACACATAAACAATCAGAGTACTCAATATGTACAAAACCTTAGAGTACCCAATACACTTAGTCAACCAGATCACTCAATACAACATTTTTTTCTGAAATTATGAAAATATATACTTCTTCTTTTTTAAGTGATAAAATAATTAAATATTATTTGTATTCTATTATAAAAATGTCAGGTCATAAAATATCACAAATTTAGAATAACTATACTTTTTAAAGTTTGGAAAGATATTTATAGTTATGAATTATTATTGTCATTATTGTTATTTCTGTAATTTATCCTGGGTAATAATTTTAAAGCTTTTGTAAAAGGAATAATTATTCATACATAAATTTCCCTGAATGTAAAAACTGATAATGTGTATGATCACTGTGTTGAAATTGTCAAAACCACAGTAAAAAGGGATCAACTTGTGTGGACACTAACTTTGTCAAAGATGGTGATGTGTGTAGATGTAATAGTGTCACTCCGTAAATCACAAGTATTTAGCTTCTATAAAGTGTATATTATGTGACAAAGTCATATCAAGTGGTCTTAGAATATGTTCAGCACTGCATAGGTGGTATCATTTGCATTGCTTTGCGAAAGTAGACCATGAAAACATGTTGTGTGCTTTTGGAACAACTTGAAACATTGCAGAAAGAACTGAAAGCCACTTGTGAACCTTTTCTGCTGCTGGAAAGCATGGTTGGAAGCCTGTCTGAACCACCACATGAAGAACTTGGACAGTTTCAGATGTACAGTGAACCAAATATGTGTGCAAAATCTTAACACATTTCAAGGGAAGTTAAGGTTCCCTTAACACTTCAGTTCCAACATCTTATTATGGGCACAGAACAAACTCATGTGTTTATGACCACAGACAACATACTTCGATCTGAATCTCCAGTAACAAAAAGTAAAATGAGCAATACGTCAGTAAAATTCAGCTGTTACAAGAATGTAAACAAAGCGACACAAAAAAATATCGATATTAGTGCAGTTTTGCTTGCTGACAGCAACAGAAGAGGACTTGGACAAATTCTTCACTATCAGCAAGATTTAAATGTTACAAGCATTGTGAAACATGGAGCAGGTTTGCAAGAAGTTCTAAAACACTATAAAACCAGTAGTTTTGTGTTACAGAATCAGTGCATTGTAATTTTATGTGGCTCAAATGAAATGACGTGTAGAAAATTGAACTAAAAGTAGCAAACAGAATCTTGCACTATGTACTTAAGGTGATCAAAAAACAATTGTGATTGGTGTACCTCACAGACGTGGTCTTATAGAATTTTCTTGTGTAAATAAAGAGATTCAAAAAGCAAACAGGAATATCAGAAAGATCTGCAATACCAATTTCAAATGATTTTTTTTGTCCCTGTTGATGATTTAGAAAGAAATCATTTCACATCACATGGAATGCATCTAAATAAATGCAGCAAATCACAACTCAGCCAGAAAGTAAAATCCTCAGTGAAAAGTGTTTTTCATTACAGTCAGAAATGTGACAAAATTTCACTGCTAATTGTAAAGGAGACGTGCAAAATATCTTTCCTACAAATAAATCCTGCTGCAGCAGTACTAGAACAAAAAGAAATTATTATAGTGGTAAGTGTTGAGAAAGAAGTTAAAGCCATTGAGTTTAATTAATAAATATTTTGGAGAGAGAGTAATGCGTTCAAGAATACAACTTTATTTTTGAATGTCATTCAACACAGGAACACTAACAAAGGCAAGATATATAAAGAGAGATGGCAGAGCGCGAGAACAAACACAAAGAATAAACACATCATAAATAACATTCTTCACAGAATAAACGCCAAAGTCCACTGTCAATTTTGTTGTATCACCAGGCGGTTCCTAAACAGCCCCACTTTGTAGAGTGGAGCTCTGGGCACATAAGGATACTTGTATTTTATAATTCTGCCCACCCTAGAGTACTTCTCTGAAAACAGTGGGTCTTCCAGTGTGGTTTCCTGTTTCAGGCTTGGCATGTTGTTCTCTGCAGGGAACACCTCTTTGTCATATTGTGTAGGTGGTGGTTCTTCATTGGTGTCTTGATTTTCTTTGTCATCTGATGGACACATGTGTGCCATTTTAACTCTCCCAATGGAAACTGTTTGTTGTTTCCCATCATGATTTATCTGCAGCATATGTTTATCACTCGCAAGTTATTTTCAATGTGTTTATTCTTTGGTTTTGTTCTAGTGCTATGCCATCTCTTTTTATTTATCTTGGCTTTGGTATTGTTCCTGTGTTCAATGACATGCAAAAATAAAGTTATATTCTTGAACACATTACTCTCTCTCGAAAATAATTATTATTTAGTCTCAGTGGCTTTAGTGGTGGCCCCAAACACTGAACATAAAGAAAATTATGATGTACAAACAAGAGAATTCAATGACTTCAGAAAGTTCATGGAGGAATGGAGAGATGCAGTAGGTGAACTTTCAAGAACACATACATGAACAACTTGAAGCACTGAAGTTAGCATTGTAGATGCCTATTACCCCAACGTCAAACACACGTGTGGCCAAACAAACCAACAGCCCGACGGAAAAACATGCAGCATGTAAAAATTCAAACACCGCAGTTCTTGCTGGACAAACTGCAGCTATGGTTTGCTATGATTGAGCTCATGTTTGCCCAAAGCAAGATCCATGATGAGCAAATGAAGTTCACAATAATGGTGAATGTGCTGGATACTATAGCAGCAACCACAGCAAAAGATGTAATACTCTGACCTCCAGCAGAATGACCATATGCGGCATTGAAAAATGTATTACTCATCAGAATGCGTAAATCGTTAAATCAATGCATACGGCAGGTGTTCAAAGAAGAAGCTATAGGTGGCAGGACACGGTCGGCATTCTGGAAGCATTTGTGCAGTATCGTCAACACAGAGGAAATGTCAGATGCAACACTCAAACACATCTGGCTAGATCAATTACCAAGCACATTAAAAGCCGCACTAGTAACTCATGAGAAAGACAACATGCAGAACTTCTTGGAGATAGCAAAGTCCATGTGACCATAGGCAATCCACATATGGCTTGCATGGCAGTCTTTAATGGGGAAGAAGTGTCAGAAGTGATAGCAGCAACACAGAAGACTCAGCATATGGACGTCAACAAACTAAAGCAAGAACTAACACAACAGATGACATTATAACAGCAACACATCTCACAATTGTTACAGAATGAAAACAGCAAGACTAAAGGTGAAATTCAACAAGGATGGGTATGTTGGTACCATCAACATTTTGTGGATAGAACAACAAAGTGTTCACAGCCATGTGCATACCCAAATGTGAGCGGTGGACAGCTGTAGGCACAGCAGGTCGTGGTAACACAGAAAAGTGCTGCAACAACAAGGTGAGATCGACACGAACAATGGATTGGTGAGTAATGTCAATAATTTTCACACCGCCTCCAAACGGCTTTATGTCAGAGATGTCAAGTTGAACCATTGCTACCTAATAGACCTGGGATCCGATGTAAGTGTGCTCCCCTTTATTGACTATCAAGGAACGGATGGCACTCCATTGACGCAATTAACCGCAGCAAATAAGTTGCCCATTGTTGCTCATGGCACACATAAAATCAAAGTCACTTTAGGTTTCTCACAAAGCCGACAGTGGTCCTTCATTCTGGCAGAGGTGTCTTAGGCCATATTGGGTGCGGACTTTCTTTGTGACATGCATCTTGCTAATGCACGGATTAAACGAAATCAAGAGACAGTAGATGGCACCATGGAATGTGATACTTACTGTGCTGGCAAGCATAACTGTGAGGAGGTGTCACAAGCTGTAAATAATAACACTGTCACAGAAAAATCTGCAGTAACTCATAAAACTGTACACTGCATTTACACCACAACCAGTCAGCCAATGCATCAACAACCGCGCAGGTTAGCACCTGATTGGTTTGTGGCATCAAAAGCAGAATTCAAGGCATTACTGGCATCAGGTGTCATACATAGATCTGGCAGCCCGTGGGCATCACCCATACATTTGGTAAAGAAAAAAGTTGGGTCATGGAGACCATGTGGTGATTACAGGAAGTTATATACACCAGATCATTACCCAGTGCCTAGTATTCATAATTTCACAAATCAATTAACTGGGACAATGATCTTTAGCATTATTGATTGTAAAAAAGCTTATCACCAGATACTGGTAGCAGAAGAAGACATACCGAAAACAGCAGTTACAACACCTTTCGGTTGATTCAAATATGTCCAAATGCCTTTTGGGTTAAAGAACACAGTACAAACATGGCAACGATTTATTGATGAAGTGTTGCATGGGTTGAAAGGATGGTAAATGTATCTTGATGACATATTAATCTCATAAATGATGGCAGAAGCATACAAGAATCAACAGGCCACAGTGTTTGCCCACATAAACCAGTATGGAATAACAGTCAACCAAGCAAAATGTGAACTGTGAAAAGGCAAGTGATGTTTCTAGGATATGAAGTTTTATAGGAGGGAATATGCCCATGAGATGACAAGGTAGCAGAAATCAACAATATGAACCGCCCAAAGATTTACCATCAACTCATAAACTTTTTAGGCACAGTAAATTTCTATAGACAGCATTTGCCACAAACAACCACTGAAATGGAACGTGAACATGGAGAGGGCATTTCAACACCTAAAGGCCAACTTACTAAAAGCAGTACTTATTACTCATCTGGTAACAAAAGCACCTCTGTCAATAGTAGTCGATGCCAGCCAAGTCACGTTGGGAGCAGCACTGCACCAGAAAGTAAACGACAAATGGCAGCCTTTGGGTTTTTTACTCATGAAAACTTTCAGACCCACAAAGGAAATGGAGTGCATATGACAAAGAACTATTAGCAATATATGAAGCTATCTGGTACTTTCACCCATATGTAGAGGCACGAGCATTTACTGTATACACCTACCATAAACCGATAATCTTTGCATTCAGTAAGTCACAGGATAACTGTTCTCCACGTCAGTTTTGCCACTTAGAATACATCAGTCAATTTATTACAGATATCAAGCATATCAAGGGAGCAAAAAAAACATAGTTGCTGATTTCCTGTCACAGGTCTCGGTTATTTCACAAACCATAGACTACGATAAATTAGCTGCAACACAAGCTAATGATGCAAAACTCCAACAGTACTTACAGGATGTAACAACCAGACTTCAGTTAAAATTAATCCAGCCAGCAGGTGCGGATGTGAAGATATGTTGCAACATAGCTACGAACAAAACCAGGCCCTTCATCCCAAGGCTACTAAGGAAATAGATTTTCGACAGCATGCATGGACTTAGTCATTCAGGTAGCAGAACAACTATCAAACAGCTCATGGAATATTTTGTCTGGCGGAGTATATGGAAGGATACCTGCGGTTGGGTAACAACAAGCATGCTGTGCCAAAGGAATAGTATTAGATGGCAAGTACATAAAGCAGTTGGAGATTTTTCCCCTGGTAACAAAGAGGTTCTCCCACATTCATTTTGAAATTGTGGGCACTCTACCACCTTCAGAAAGCTACAAGTATTTGTTGACATCGGTGAACCGGTATACAAGATGGGCAGAAGTATCTCCACTATTGGAGATGGTAGTTCAAGTATTTTTGACTTCTTGGATCTTCCATTTTGGATGTCCACTATACGTGACAACTGATCAAGGATGACAGTTTGAATCCACTTTGTTCCAACAATTAGCCAAGCTCTGTGGATTCTGCCATCATGGCACCACCACTTATCACCAAGCAATCAATGGCATGGTTAAGAGGAGCACAGGACATTAAGGACAGCATTGATCTGCCATAAGGACAGCTGGACTTGAGCGTTGCCGGTGTTGCTGCTAGGTCTCCAAACTGCCTGCAAATCAGACCTAGGTGCATCCATGGCTGAACTGGTTTACAGAGAGAACCTCAGGCTGTTAGCAGAATTTTTTGTTGAACTGACAGAAGTGACAGCTGGCGACATACCTTACGTCTTACAACAAGTCTGCAACCACATGGCACAGCCACGACTGACACCTGGTTCTCGACATGGCACCAACATGCCATTTGTTCACAAGCAGCTTAGAAATTGCCCTTATGTGTGATTGAGGACAGATGCTGTACGAACACCTCTTCAGCCACCATATACTGGGCCATATAAAGTACTCGCGAGTGATAAACATATGCTGCAGATAAATCATGATGAGAAATGACAAACAGTTTCCATTGAGAGAGTTAAAATGGCACATGTGTCCATCAGATGACAAAGAAAATCAAGACACCAATGAAGAACCGCCGCCTACACAATACGACAAAGAGGTGTTCCCCGCAGAGAACAAAATGCCAAGCCAGAAGCAGGAAACCACACTGGAAGACCCACTGTTCTCAGAGAAGTACTCAAGGGTGGGCAGAATTATAAAATACAAGTATCCTTAAGTGGCTGGAGCTCCACTCTACAAAGGGGGCTGTGTAGGAACTGCCTAGTGATACAACGATATTGACAGTGGACTTTGGCGTTTATTCTGTGAATAATGTTATTTACGGTGTGTTTATTCTTTGGTTTTGTTCTAGCGCTCTGCCATCTCTCTATATATATCTTGGCTTTGGTAGTGTTCCTGTGTTAAATGACATTCAAAAATAAAGTTACATTCTTGAACGCATTACTCTCTCTCCAAAATATTTATTAATTAAACTCAATGGCTTTAACTTCTTTATCAACACTTACCACTATAATCATTTCTTTTTGTTCTAGTACTGCTGTAGCAGGATTTATTCGTAGGGCAAGTTTTATATGCCCATGTCATACCAGCTCGCCGCCATGCTGTTCAGAAAGTTATGAACCTCTTCTTTCACTTCATTATCAGAACTGAATCACTGGGACCACAATTAACACTGACAGGTACTGTGAGACTCTGAAAGAACTCTAATGGGGAATTCAGAACTGGAGAAGAGGAATGTTGAGCAAGAGCGTACACATTCTCCATGACAACACACGCCCATACATCGCTCGGCAGTTTCAGTGGAACTTCATCCCCCACCCACCCTATAGTCCTGACTTGTTGCCCAGTGACTATCACCTGTTCCCTAGGTTAAAAGAACATTTGGCTGGAAAGCAGTTCAGATCCAATGATGAGGTGAAAGAAGAAGTACATAACTTGCTGAACAGCATGGCAGTGAGCTGGTATGACATGGGTATACAAAAAGTGCCACAGCGTCTAAAAAAATGCATCAACAGAAATGGTGATTATGTTGAAAAATAGCTAAATGTTCAAGCTATAAACTGATGTAATCCATTGCAGAAAGAAACAGGTCTATGTACATATAAAAAAATTGGAGACCTTACTTTTGGGATTACCCTCGTATATGATTACCAGGACCAATAAAACTCTACTCTACTCTACTTCACACTTGTGACTTTTGTTATAAATAATAATATTATGTAAAATAGGGGAAAGGCAACCAGTCATCTACAGTGGAGTGATACGTGGAGTAAAGAAACACCTAACAAAAACAACATCCCAACTAATTTTCAAACACTTATTCTTTTTGTGGCAATAGGGCACACATTCACACACAAGGCAACACAGACACCTAAACACACATCCCTTTGGTCATAGCAAGCCTAATTATTGATATTCAGTTACTGAAAACAGTTGACTGAGCTGAGGGAGGTGGGGAGGGGTAGAGAAGGATGCAAGGTGGGATCAATGGGAAAGAGGCAAGTCTTTGGAAAATGTGACTCTGCAGCCACACAACAACAAGAAAAGAGTACAAAGAGCACAGCAAAAAGAGATGTAGGAAGGAGAAGAGGGGGGTAACTGAAGAAGAAAAAATGGAAGGCGCCTCAGGCCCTCTCCAAAGCCTGACACTTGAGGCCATCTCCCACCTCACACCAGCAACCTCACGCACTCCTTCCCTTTACCTACTCCACATACCCAATCCCATGGGGTCCCCCCCCCCCCCCCCCCCCGGTCAACCATTTGTGGCTGGGTGCAATGCTCCCACAGAAAGAACCTCTGCCTTTCTTGATCAGCATCTTCAAACTATTGTCCATAACCTCCCATCCTACATTAAAGACACTGCTCTCTTCCTTCACCACCTCTCCACAATTCTTGTCCCATTACCACCATATTCCTTGTTGGTCACTATGGATGTAACGTCCAAGTATATGAACAATCCCTATGCTAATGGCTTTGTGGCCATGGAACACTTTCTTTCCCCATCTCCTCCTGATACCAAACCCTCAACCACTTTCCTAATCCTCCTAACCAACCACATCGCAGTTATTTCATTTTGGTATGCCAAATCTTCAAACAGATCTGTGGTAGTGCCATTGGAGCTGTGCCAACTTAGTTATGGGCCATAAGGAATAATCCTGCCTGTCTAGTCAACACCTAAAATCTCTTGTGTGGATCACATTCAATGATGATATATTAAAAACAAAGATTCCAAGACTTACCAAGCGGGAAAGCGCCGGCAGACAGGCACATGAACAAAACACACAAACACACACACAGTTTGTGTGTTTTGTGCATGTGCCTGTCTGCTGGCGCTTTCCCGCTTGGTAAGTCTTGGAATCTTTGTTTTTAATATATTTTTCCCATGTGGAAGTTTCTTTCTACTTTATTTACATTCAATGATGACATTTTCATGTTATGGCGTCATGGCGAGGACAATCTTTGCTCTTATCTCCATACCCTCAAGACCTATTCCTAAATTTGCTTCAACTGGTCCTCCTCAAATCATTGAGGCCTCTTCATAAGTATTGATCTCCACCTCTCAGATGGCTCCATAAGTATGTCTGTCGATATCAAGGGCACCAACCACCAAAAGCAACTCCACTTTGACAGCTGTCTCCATGTCAAAAAGTCTCTTCTTTACAGCCCTGCCATCTGAGGACATCACCTCTGTAGTGGAAAGCGTAGTGTAACAACGTAAGTTTCGTATAAATGATTTTCTTTTGACATATGACCATGTGCAGACTTCATCACCAACGTCAGTTACAAAACACTTCAGAATTATTTAAACTCTTTTTATAAGTGGTCGCTGAATGGTTCTTGAATGAAACTGTAATTAAAACATCATCATTTGAGTCGTATGCGCAGAATTACGTCACTCAGTCCAATTGGTTTGCGCAAACTTTTTTTCAATTTAGATGTCATTTGCTTTTTCTCAGACATTATATTAACGCAAGAATCTGCTTTAATAAATATTAAAACAACATTGAATAAATTTTTAAGACTCAAACTCATGATGAATGTTGTCAAAATTAATAATCTTGTCAAATAAATCAATAATTCTTTATAAATAAATTCTCGGAACACATATTTAAACTATTGTAGCATACACTAGTTCATTATCTTCCTATATACTACATATAGACGTGAAACTGAGCCTTGACAAGATAGGACTGAACATTTACAACATGATTAACTTTCTATGATGTCATTGTTGTAGAAACATTACAAATTCTTATTTTTTCAGTTTTTAGAAGCACAACACAACAACTTGGTTTCAGGATCTTCTGTTGCTGTTTTGCTGTCGACCCGCGACGTATAATGGCCAGCAATTTCCTCTCTGGTCTGGCAGCGAAGATGCTGTCTCCGTTCATTGCGCCACCCTCTCCGTACATGAAACATAAAAATAAATACAAAACTTTAGATATTTCACAACAATTATAAATATTACGAAATACCGAAACAAAACACTAAATTAAACTTACATTCCCCTGCAAACTGGACTGACACTGGTGGATGGGTGACGCTTCAATTTCACGTCCCGCTACAAAAGCAGGAGTTGTTGAAATATACTGATAACCTTAACAGAGGCTTTACTGACAGACAGTATCCCATCCAGTTCATCCACAAATAAATTTTCCAAGCCATTTACTCCTCTGACACCAAAAAACATGTTAACCAGTCACTGACCCACACTCATCTGACCACCCAATGTCAACCTGGCCTTGAAAAGCTCAATTATATCTTGCACCAGGACTTTGACTATCTCTCATTATGCTTTGAGATGAGGGATATCTTATCTAAAATCCTGCTCACATCACCGAAAGTAATGTTTCACCACCTACCCAAATTACAGAATATCCTTTTCCATCCCTATTCCAATCTTACTCCCAATTCTGCAGCCCAGGGGCCATTCCCATGTCTCAGCTTAGGTGCAAGACTTGTCCCCTACATCTACCCACCACCTCCTACTGCAGTCCTGTCACAGGCATTACCTACCCAATAAAAGTCAGGGCCACATGTCAAAGCAGTCATGCTGTGTATCAGATTGCTGCAATTGCTGTACATCATTCTATAAGGTATGATCAGAAAGTTCACATTTGAGGGGATTGCTGCAGAATATATGCAACATGTAGGAAAGGGATTAGTCTGGCATTTATGTCCTTTCAACGTCCATTTGGCTGCTGAAGGACAAACACTAGTAGACATTCATGAGAGACTGAAGAAAGTATATAGGGTAGCATGCCTGTTGAGAACCAATGTTGTGGAATGAAAGCTGTGACAAGGAGTACTGTTGCTTTGTGATAACGCACATATCACAAATGTTGTGACACAGAAGTTACTCCAACTCAAGTCCTGATCTCTCCCCATGTGGTTATCATGCCTCTGATCTCTAAAAAAGACCTTGGAGGATCAAGGATTCCTGTCAGACAGTGATGTGCAGTGGACAGTTGTGGACTTCTTCACACAGCAGGACATGGTGTTTCAACCAAGCAGGAATCTTCAACCTGGTGCACCAGTGAGATGATTACCTCAATCTTCATCTTGCCTGATTATCATATTGATTCTGAATTGTGCAGCCTTCAGATGGAAACTTTTTGATCACCCCATTTATGTAGGCATGACAAGTAACCAACTGTCTACTTGCTTGAATGGCTACTGCCAAACTGTGTCAAACTACAAACTTCATTCAGTTGTCAAACATGCTGCACACCACAACACAAAGTACTTCAACAACTACTTCACTGCATGGACTATTTGCATACTCCCAGCACAAGTTTCTCTTAGCTACACAGATGGGACTTGTCTCTCCAAAACATCCTGCTTTCTTGCAAAGCCCCTGGCCTACACCTCTGCTAACCTGTTCCTACTCTCTGCAACCAATAGCAAGGAGTAACATTTTCCTGACAATGGAGCCCACATAAAGAAGAAAACTACAATGGACTTCAACTTAAAAGTTAAGATGAACTAATCAGATTCAATAATTACTATCCCATTCACATATTAACAATAATGTTTTCACTTTATTCTCCACTGGTTTACAATACTGAAGAAATTCAAAATGAACTAAATCATTGTCCAAACAAGGTGTGTGTGAAGGTATTTTTAAAATTTTGTGGAATTCAGTATCAGTAAAGATGGGGAAACAATAGATTCTCCATTGGTAATTACCGAATATCCTTAGACAGTGCTCTACATAATTTTAGGGCCACCATTATGAAGCTGATTTGTGACTTTGTTAATCACATCTTGGCCTGTCTACAATGTCTTTATTGGGAGTTTTGTGCTAATGAATTTCATTTCTTTTTCTGTAAGTCTCATGATTACCCTTGTATGAATGAGGCAGCTAAATATATAATGCCGAACACAATGAGAACTCCTAACCTGAAAAAAAAGGGTTTACAATTATCAATTTTTTTGGTTGAGGTTGTTCTGCAAATCTGAAATTTGTTACACACTGCTTTACTTGGCCACACATCCAGCAGTGGCAGCACTTCTCTGGCACTTCAGTTTTGACCAGAGGGTGCAGCTGTTTCTGTTTTATGCTGCAGCATAATTCCAACAAGGAGGGGTGGGACAAGATGAGATGTAAGAGGACAGTTGCCTGCTCTGTTTGTAACTATCAGTGTCTTCTGGATGTCAACAGTGGAGCTGCTGGCAAGCCTGCAGGTTGTTTCCAGGAGTCAGTCCTCAGGGTGACAGTTGAGGTCATTAGTTGAATCAGGCTGGGCTTGAAGGTGTTGAACATCAGGATGGGAATATGCAGCACCAAAATCTCCAGCCTCAGCTGTAATTCGTGGTGCCTAGCAGCTGATGAGTCTTGGGGTTGTACAGGATATGGGTGGGATGCTGACCCAACTAATTTTGGATGTGATGAGGCATACCCAAATCCTCACAGTAGGCCACAGTTATTTCTGCCAATGAGATTGGAAGTTCAAATGGGACATAATGTGCTGAGAAACTGGGCAGCCTGTATAGTCAACCATCAGTGCAGGGAATGCCCAATCCCTTAAAAATTTGTTCAAATGGCTCTGTGCACTATGAGACTTAACATACGAGGTCAGCAGCTGATGAGTCTTGGGGTTGTACAGGATATGGGTGGGATGCTGACCCAACTAATTTTGGATGTGATGAGGCACACCCGAATCCTCACAGTAGGCCACAGTCATTTCTGCCAATGAGATTGGAAGTTCAACTGGGACATAATGTGCTGAGAAACTGGGCAGCCTGTATAGTCAACAATCAGTGCAGGGAATGCCCAATCCGTTAAAAATTTGTTCAAATGGCTCTGTGCACTATGAGACTTAACATATGAGGTCATCAGTCCCATAGACTTAGAACTACTTAAACCTAACTAACCTAAGGACATCACATACATCCATGCCCGAGGCAGGATTCAAACCTGTGACCATAGCAGCAGCGCAGTTCCAGACTGAAGCGCCTAGAACCGCTCAGCCACAATGGCCGGTGATATCTCTTAACTGGAAGTCAGAAATGTCTTTATCTCATGGCCATAGGAAATGGTAACCGCAAACAGATTTGGAGAAGTGTGGTTTAGTTATACACTCCTGGAAATGGAAAAAAGAACACATTGACACCGGTGTGTCAGATCCACCATACTTGCTCCGGACACTGCGAGAGGGCTGTACAAGCAATCATCACATGCACGACACAGCGGACACACCAGGAACCGCGGTGTTGGCCATTGAATGGCGCTAGCTGCTCAGCATTTGTGCACCACCACCGTCAGTGTCAGCCAGTTTGCCGTGGCATACGGAGCTCCATCGCAGTCTTTAACACTGGTAGCATGCCGCGACAGCGTGGACGTGAACCGTATGTGCAGTTGACGGACTTTGAGCGAGGGCGTATAGTGGGCATGCGGGAGGCCGGTGGACGTACCGCCGAATTGCTCAACACGTGGGGCGTGAGGTCTCCACAGTACATCGATGTTGTCACCAGTGGTCGGCGGAAGGTGCACGTGCCCGTCGACCTGGGACCGGACTGTAGCGATGCACAGATGCATGCCAAGACCGTAGGATCCTACGCAGTGCCATAGGGGACCGCACCGCCACTTCTCAGCAAATTAGGGACACTGTTGCTCCTGGGGTATCGGCGAGAACCATTCGCAACCGTCTCCATGAAGCTGGGCTACGGTCCCGCACACCGTTAGTCCGTCTTCCGCTCATGCCCCAACATCGTGCAGCCCGCCTCCAGTGGTGTCGCGACAGGCGTGAATAGAGGGACGAATGGAGACGTGTCATCTTCAGCAATGAGAGTCGCTTCTGCCTTGGTGCCAATGATGGTGGTATGCGTGTTTGGCGCCGTGCAGGTGAGCGCCACAATCAGGACTGCATACGACCGAGGCACACAGGGCCAACACCCGGCATCATGGTGTGGGGAGCGATCTCCTACACTGGCCATACACCTCTGGTGATAGTCCAGGGGACACTGAATAGTGCACGGTACATCCAAACCGTCATCAAACCCATCGTTCTACCATTCCTAGACCGACTTGGGAACTTGCTGTTCCAACAGGACAATGCACGTCCGCATGTATCCCGTGCCACCCAACGTGCTCTAGAAGGTGTAAGTCAACTACCCTGGCCAGCAAGATCTCCGAATCTGTCCCCCATTGAGCATGTTTGGGACTGGATGAAGTGTCGTCTCACGGGGTCTGCACATCCAGCACAAACGCTGGTCCAACTGAGGCCCCAGGTGGAAATGGCATGGCAAGCCATTCCACAGGACTACATCCAGCATCTCTACGATCGTCTCCATGGGAGAATAGCAGCCTGCATTGCTGCGAAAGGTGGATATACACTGTACTAGTGTCGACATTGTGCATGCTCTGTTGCCTGTGTCTATGTGCCTGTGGTTCTGTCAGTGTGATCATGTGATGTATCTGACCCCAGGAATGTGTCAATAAAGTTTCCCCTTCCTGGGACAATGAATTCACGGTGTTCTTATTTCAATTTCCAGGAGTGTAGTTGGAATAAACAGAGCACTGGGAGTGCGCTTTAGTGGATATTGTTGTTAGTGAAACTTCCTGGCAGATTAAAACTGTGTGCCAGACCGAGACTTGAACTCGGGACCTGTGCCTTTTGCGGGCAAGTGTTCTACCAACTGAGCTACCCAAGCATGACTCACGCCCCGTCCTCACAACTTTGCTTCTTCCAGTACCTCGTCTCCTACCTTCCAAACTTTACAGAAGCCCTACTGCGAACCCTGCAGAACTAGCACTCCTGAAAGAAAGCATATTGCAGAGACATGGCTTAGCCACAGCCTGGGGGATGTTTCCAGAATGAGATTTCCACTCTGCAGTGGACTGTGCGCTGATGTGAAACTTCCTGGCAGATTAAAACTGTGTGCCGGACCAAGACTCAAACTCGGGACCTTTGCCTTTCACAGGCAAGTGTTCTACCAACTGAGCTACCCAAGCACGACTCACGCCCTGTCCTCACATCTTTACTTCTGCCAGTACCTCGTCTCCTACCTTCCAAACTTTACAGAAGTACAATTCTTGTTGATTGCAGAGTTGCCCCATAGAAGCAGCCAATAGCTGATGTGGCTGTGAAATATTGGACAGCACACTGTTAATAGGTACTGCACTGATATTACACCTTTTAGCCTACTCAAGAGATACAGGACCTATAAAAGAGTGGAACATACGTGGTTGTGGAACATTCTTTGAAGCCAAGAGACCATCACATTCATTTTGATAGGACTCAAGTACTGGCTGCCACAAGCAGATACCACAAAAGACTGTACAGAGAGGCTATAGAGATTATGGAACTTGCTGGGAATTTTGATAGAAAGGAGGAGGTTGAAAACTGAATGAAATTTGAATTCTGGTGGTGAAGTAGACGTGTACCAGTCTTCCACCATGGAATGATAGTAACAGCAGATGATGGCAATAAATGACCAATTGCGCTCACATATTCAGAACATGTAAAATCACGCCACTGCGCGGAAGCTTGCGGAAGTGGAATTTTGCTGCAGTCAGTAGCGAGCCAGAGGTTGAATCAGGCATTTGACAAAGCTACAATCTCACTTGAAAATGTGTTTTGCAGATGGGGCTGAAATATTGGGTTTTAAAGTGAAGTCACTCCGACAATGGCATAATAGGCCTGAATATTTTATTAATTGTGATACACAGTCAGTATGCTGCTGTTGTGTTAACTTAGCATCAATAAGAAAGTGCAGATGTTTAATGATTGCTGTGACACCCAGTGCTTCAGTATCAGTGAGGCTGCATGTCTCTCTGTGCATTTTGTTTCATTAATTTGCACCTTTTTCATGATAAATCAAGACTTGGCCTCACTTAATATGACTTATGCTAGTTAAACAAACTGAACAACATTCTGCCTTTTCAGAACAAGTTTGAATCATCTGTAAGCTGTAAAATGTGCTCATTGAAGCTTATGTCATCAATAAAAATCAGGAACAATAGAGGCCCTAGTATGGATCAATATAGTACATTGTGTTGTAATGTCTTTTTATCTGAGTCTGCTCCTTGAACTGATACAGTCTGTTGCCTGTTAGTCAGGTAGCATATGAGACTTTGCTAAATAACTCTCCCAATGCCATATGAGTAGAGCCTCATGAGAGACTAAATGCCTTACTATGGTCACAAAGCACCAGAGCTGTAGACTGTTTGTCTTCAAAACCCTGACTTACATTTGCAACTAAGTCAAGAACTCCTGTTGCATTTGACCTGCCCTTTCTGAAAACTGAGCTGTGCTTCATAAAACAGGTTATTTCATTCATATCAACTAAATAGTTGATCTTTCATAATGGATTACATCACCCTAGGTAATAATGGTTGTATAGATATGAGCCTGTAGCTTGAATGACATTTCATGTCGATTACCTTTCCTGTAAACTGGTACTGTGAATGCTATTTTTAAGAAGACTGGAATATCCCCAGAATGTGGCTTTTATTTATTTCTTTTGTTGTTGGTTGAGCTATTTCACATATTACTGCTTTTAACATAGTACAGGACATGCAGTAAATATTTGAACTCCCTGAAGGCTTATTGCATTTTATAGTTTTTAATATAACTTTTGGGTACACACTCATCCACATTACAATGCTGCATTTATTCCTAAACACCACCATAATTTTGCGATCAATCTCGAAGTCAAGAATTTCATCTATTTTTCTTTCCACTATAATTATATGAAATTCATTAAATTCATCTGGACTGCAAGAATTGGAATGGAAGATGGGCTTTTTCTGCGTTCATCAACAATTCCCACATTGTCTTCCAAGCATTGCAAGATTCTTCAGTAAGTCTAGCATTGCTTTCCTGCTGTACTCGTTCTACTTCCTTTCTGTAGATCATTTTGGTCTGTAAATAGTGGCAGTATAATCTGTCCTTAATGCAATATCTTAAGCTGCTTTTCCATTATCATTTAATATTTTGACAATATAGTATACTTTAATTAGTGTAAGGCTATATCACCTTTTTATGTTCACAGTTTTATGCACGCAGTTTGGTTTGTCAGTTGAATATCTCTTGGGTTTCAGTGGAAAATTTTCATCAAATTTGACTTTAAGGGTTTGTAACATGCACTTGATGCTAATTGCTCAAATATTTCTTGCCAGTGTATAGAAGATACTGTAGTTTTGAAAGCATCTAAACTTTTCATGTAATAACCCTCTTTCTGAACAGATATTTCAGCTGGACATTTAGTATGTAATTTCTGGGATTGTCAATAGCTTCATGATAGCTGCATTGTGATCTGCAAGTAGGGAACAATCACATTTACTTTTTAGTCCCAATTGTTTAGGTTAGGTAAGTTCTAATAAAGAGGTAAACACAAATTTAACTATCAAAAAATTTGTATAAGTTGTCACTGCTGAAACAACAGGAGCACTCAGGGGCACTGTTTCTCAGTCTTGGCTCGGTTAGGGCAGTATTTGTTTGAACAGCTTTTATCAATAAATGTGGAAAAATTAAAGATCTTGTGTGTTGATCTTTCATTTCAAAAAGTAAAAATATGAGATTTATGTACAAATGCAGAGCAATCCAAAAAGAAACAACTCTACAATTTATGCAATGAACAAGAGTTCAACAAGTATTATTCTTCAACAATGTGTTTCATGCTCCAGAACTACAACTTATCTCTTGCAGTGGGAAACAGTGCAGTCATTCTCATAAAGCAGAAATGGAGCAATTTATCTTGTGTCCAAAAGGGATGATCATTGGCTTTCCACTCAGGGGTGGAAGCTTCTCCAAAATCTTAAGTTTGTTAACTGTGCACATGCTGTCATGGTTAAAGTATATATCATTTTCAATGCAATAGGGCATGGAACTGCGACGAATTTTTTGAAAGATTTCTTGATGCATTCAGCTGCCATTCTCTTTATTTTATGTATAACTGTACAGTTTCAGCCTTAGGCCATTTTTAAATGTTTTATGGATGATTTTTTAATAGTAGCTTATATCATGTATGTCATTGCTCCTATGACATCATGTTATGACCATAAAATGATGTAAGTACATCGTATTAAAGTATATCATGCATGGCAAAATTGCGCTTTCCAAAACTGGCACTGAGGCAACTGTGAGGCACCAAGAACCATAGATGGCAGGGTGAATGACAACTGCGGAGATGTGTATGAGTTAATAGATGTGCAACTGTTGAGCAGCAGACCATCTAGATGAACCAAGGGGCTACCAACAGTGTCTCTTCAATGGCCATTTAGTGAACGTGGTTGCATATGGGCCTCTGCAGCAGCCACATGGTTCATGCACCCATGCTGATTGCTGTTCATTGGCAAGGAAGGCTGGAATTTGCCTGCCAATACTGCAACTGGTCATCTACATCTACATCTACATCCATGCTCCACAAGCCACCCGACGGTGTGTGGCGGAGGGTACTTTAAGTACTTCTATCAGTTCTCCCTTCTATTCCAATCTCGTATTGTTCATGGAAAGAAAGATTGTTGGTATGCCTCTGTGGGGGCTCTAATCTCTCTGATTTTATCCTCAAGGTCTCTTTGCAAGGTATACGTAGGAGGGAGCAATATACTGCTTAACTCCTCAGTGAAGGTATGTTCTCGAAACTTCAACAAAAGCCCGTACCGAGCTACTGAGCCTCTCTCTTGCAGAGTCTACCACTGGAGTTTATCTATCATCTCCGTAATGCTTTTGCGATTACTAAATGATCCTGTAATGAAGCGCACTGCTCTCCTTTGGATCTTCTCTATCTCTTTTATCAACCCTATCTGGTACGGATCCCACACCAGTGAGCAGTATTTAAGCTGTGGGCAAACACGTGCACTGTAACCTACTTCCTTTGTTTTTGGATTGCATTTCCTTAGTATTCTTGCAATGAATCTCAGTCTGGCATCTGCTTTATCAATGATCAAATTTATATAATCATTCCATTCTATTTCGATATCTACCATTTTGTCATCTATGTGACAATCTAGAGTGCAGTCATCCTCTGTGAAACAGCTTTGGAAAAAGACATTTAGTATTTCAGCCTTTGGTCTGACATTCTCTGTTTCAGTACCATTTTGGTCAATTGCAGTTTACATATGTGGTTCAAAGAGTGTCAGGACAGTTTACTGTAGTCCCTGGTCACCTAATTCCCTGGGTTTAAGCCCAATTGACAGTCTATGGGATCACCTCAATCAGGCTGTTCATGCCATGGATCCTCAGCTAAGAAACGTATCACAGCTGGCCATGAAACTGGAGTTGATATGGCTCCACATTCCTGTCAGTACCTGCCAGAACCTCACTGACTTTCTTCCTTCACATCTCACACTGGTCCATGCTGCAAAAAGTGGTTATTCAGCAGGCTTCGGACAAGTCGCCACATTATTGTGATTGGGCAGTGCACAGTGAAGTGCTTAGCAGAGAATATGTTCCATTGAAATAGTTAGGTATCAACCAGAAATATGGAAGTCATGATAATGTGCTCAGTGTTGTGAACCACATTGTTTGGCATCTTATGGAAAATTAAAAAGATAAGTACTGGTACTCATACTTAATTTCTTTTTATTATTCTATGCTCAGCAGTGTGGAAACTTTTTGGTAAAGATTGTGTGTGACAATTTTATTTTATTTTATTTTATTTTATTTTTATTTTTTTTAAGCTTTAGTCTTATAATGAATTCAGACATGGCAAAAAAATGCTAGACTGGGATTAAAAACAATGGAGAGGGATTACTTTAATTTTAATGAGAGGGACATACAGCAACTTGTGAAAGAAATGGTAAAATTGATGGCATAAGTAAGAAATGAATTGTGCTGTAAATTAAAACAAATGAACAACAATATAGAATAAATGTATAATGAACTGCATTTTCAACTATCAGAAATAAATAACAAAATTTATGAGTCAGAAAGTCAACTGAGAAGTTGGATAGTGGAATCAAGTGATAAAATTTTGCAGACAAATAATGAACTACAGAGTCAAGTTCAGAACAATAACATTCAGTTGGCACAAATTAAGTCAGAAATCTGTGAATTAAAAGTTACTATCGGACAAAAGCAGAAACAGTCAAATACTCAGGCAGAATTTGATTACAAAGTTGAGAAAAAGACTATAGTTAATGTTGTTTTAAATGAAATATATGGCACTAAAAAGGAAACAAAATGTTTCTTGTTTTGAAAAACTAATATTTGTCAAGGTAAAATAAAAGTTTTGTTTCCAAGTTCTGAAAAGTAGATGAATTTTCATAATAAGTGCAGAAATTCAAAATCTGTAAAAAGTAAAGAGCCTATTGTCTAAGTTTTGTAAACAACTGCAACTTGTCTGGTGTGAGAAATATTTGAATAAATTTTGTAAGCTGTTTAAAAGTAATTAAAAACAACATTGCAGTAAAGTAGCAAAATATCTTAATTTGTGTGTAATCTTTGATTCTGATATTCTGACGAGGAAATTGGCAATTTTGATATATGGATTACAATAAGGGAAAGAGTAACAAAATTATATGAGAGTAAAATTATGTCTTTTTCTGTTCAAAAATTACACAGTTTTGATTTGACAGTGGTTTTAAGGGAAAGACTACCTGTAAAATGTAAAAATAGGATTATGTGTAGGTGTGGGACTGTGATGATCGTGTACTGTAGGAAGTATGAAGAGAGTCAAAAAACACGAATGGTGTAATGTGTGATAGAGAACAGTAGTGATGTCCACAAATTCATATCTGAGGGAAAACTTAAAAAAAAATTGTTTGTTTTAATTTTCTAAATGGACTTTTGGTTTTCACATGTGGTATTTATTTTAGTATTTATCATCTACTACTAATACTGATGACTGATGACTGATGATTTTACTAACAGTTCTACAGTCTAATTTGAGTTAGGATTAATTTTGTGCTTTGTCCATCTGATGATTTTTCTCTGTTATAGGCCTACCTTTAGTTAGGAACTATGTTAAATTATGCTGCTTGACTTATTCATTACACTGTATAGGATTTTATGCTAGGAATTTTGATGTTTGGTAGCCTTTTTGCTAAAAAGTTGGGGGTTTGCACACACACACACACACACACACACACACAATTATTAAAAACTCATTTAAGGAGAAGATATGAAGGTCAGATGCTGTTGTTAGTACAGGCTTTGTGTAGTTGTAAAGTCAATGTTTAATGATGATCATTTTTTTTTTAAGCAGATGTGATGAGAGTTTTATGCTGAATTTGAATCCTGAGTGGAATACTGTTATGAAGTGCAGCCTCTACCAATTATAGTATTCATACTTTGAAGTATCTGTTAACTATTGGAAAAAGGAAAATTTGTGTATAAGATCAAAGCTTACAATGCAATGAAAATATTGAAGAAAGTAAATGGAGTTTGTGCTTATCATGATCAGGATAGGGTAATATTGAATATATACTATCACTGATTTGAGAAATTTTTTTCTGTAGTGAAGTTTCGATGAGATGGGTGCGGATGCCACTATTTTCGTGATGATAAAAAGAGGTGAGAGGTGACTGTGAGTTGAAGTATTAAGGTTTATAATGAAATACTGAGGATTTATCATGAGATGATATGATGATGTGTTAGTGTTCTCTGTGAATAATAATGATGATGGTTATGATTATGTTGTACTATGGAAGTTATGAGTATTGCTGTGCATTGTTAGGAATATGATGATGACCTTAGGATTATGAATTAAATTGTCATGAAATATAGTGGATTGTGTTCATTTAGTCATGTGAAACATTTCAAAAGGTGGAAGTAATTTTTGAGAGTAATTGCAAGTTTGGTAAATGACAAGATGAAATGTGATATAATATCTGTGGACCTGTTCCATTAGTAGTGATGTTGTTGATGATTATGATGATGATGATGGTGGTGGTGGTGATGACAATGATGATTGGTTTAAACTGCTAACTTTATTCTTTATTTGTCTGTGGATCATTTCTTATGATATTGGACACTTTGTGTTTACATAAATCTTGCATACACATAGCTAGTTACAAAAAGATAGTAAATATACATATATTTTATAGAATTTTCACTGAAAATGTCATTAAAGTGCACTATAAAAAATGTTTACTGACATACTATTTAATTTTTTATTTCAAAATATTCTTTAACACTGCAAGAGAAAATACTGATCAGATGTCTTTTTAATTTTCTTTTAAAAAGAGACATACTTTTTACATTGTGGTAAACTGTTCTACAGGTTGTGGCCAACATTTACAGGTTGTTTGTCTGTTAATTTTAGCCTACTTCCTTCTATACAATAGACATTTTTTGTTCTTGTATTATGTTTGTGATATTCTCCATTTAGCAATGCAGTGCAGTTAGTTTTTAAGCAGATAATTGTTTCATACGCATACCTGATGCTACCGTTAAAATTTTTAGCTCCCTGAATTTATTTCTGCAGGATACTCTAGGTGATACTTTTGCGATGCATCACACAGCTCTCTTTTGTAATCTTAATACCCTTTGTGAGTGCAAATTTGCAGCATTTCCCAAGCCCGGATGCAATGCAAGAGGTGTGAATGGACCAGTCCACAGTACCGTGTTTGAAGAGTGTGGCTGTTTACTGACTGACATTTTTCTCATCAGAAATATGCTTGAGGCTATTTTGCTGCACATGTTGTTTATATGATTCTCCCATGTCATATACCTATCCACTGTTACACCTAGAAATTTAAAGTCTGTTTCCTTTAGTTCCAGGTCTCCAAGCATGACTGTGATGTTGTCCAAAGTGTGTCTTTGTTTCCTTGTATATACATATATGTTGTTTTGTTTCCATTAACAAAGAGATTGCTTTCGCTGAAATAATTGTTTCCACTTTTCATATTTAGCGAAGCCTTCTCTTGCAGGTCATCAGTTGTAGAATTGGCAACAACAGATGAAATGTCATCTGCATACATGACTAAACTATCAAATACTGATTTGGTCATATCACTGACACACAAAATGGGAAGTATTGGATGAAGGACGGATCCTTGAGGAACTCCACATTTCAAAATTTTGAAATTTTAAAAGACACTTGTAGTATTATTTTTCACTGTTTACTTTATTTCTACACACTGCTTTCTGTTTTCCAAAAATGATTTAATGATGTCTACTGCTTTCCCCTTATACCATAACAATGAAGCTTTTGTAATAGGATGACATGATGTACACAATTAAATGCTTTAGATAGGTCCAGGAACATACTGCAGACTTCCTTCTGTTCATCAAGTGCTTTAGTAAGAAGTGTTATGAATTCAGCTATTGCTGTTTTGGTAGATGCCCTTTCTCAATCCATGTTGCTCATCATTGACAATATTTCCATGTTTATATAAAATTTAATATTCTGTCTTTTATAATGGTTTCTAATATTTTCGAGAATACATATGTAATAGTTTTAGGTCTGTAATTTCCTGGGTATTTTTTTGCAGCCTCCTTTATGAGTAGGGATTACTTTACTCTTTTTCAGGCGCATTGATAATATTCCTTTTTCTATTGATAAGTTTATCAGACAGGCTAATTGCTTTAGTACCCTTTGTAGACAGCATTTAATTAGTTTAGTGGATATACCATCTAGTCCCTCAGTGTTTTTCGTTTTTAGACTATGTATTATTTTTACAATTTCTGATTCATTAGTTGGGGTCTGGAATAAGCATTTTGTCACATGTGGAATGTTTCTTGCATTTATTTCGGAAGTATTATTTTGAGTTATTAATTTGTCCATAACTTCAGTATAATGTTTGTTTAAAGTATGGCTGACATTTTGTGCATCCCTGAGTTCCCTCCCATTTACCTCAAGTGTTATGTTATCAGTGTTTTCCACTCCTATACCTTTCCTCTTTTCGTTTATGAGAGACCATATGGTCTGTTGAGATTGCTATCTCATTTTCATAATATGTCAATTTAGTCTCTTTTATCAGTTTGGTGTATGTTTCCTTCCTTTCTCTATATGCATTCCTATTTTCTTGGGCTGGCCTTAAAAGACAATTTCATACATGCTTTTAACCTCTTTCCTCTTCCTTTTTACGTCTATTGTGGCCCAATTTTTATTCTTCTTCTTATTTATTTCTCTATGTACTAATGGACATGCAACATCTACGTAATGGTCTAATGTTTTGCAGAATTATTCCCATCCTTCATCTAGGTCTTCTGTTAAGTATACTTCACAAAAGTCTTCAGTCACCAATAGCCTTTGTAGCCTATCTATGTTTGTTTGCTACTTTATCTAAACTCTTTAAATATTTTTCTGGCTTTCCTATGTTGCCTGCTAATTCAACTACTACCCCACAGTGGTTTGCAATGATCTAGTTTATGACCTCTTCTGTCTACCTGCTCTGTAGTACAGTAGTGATCATGTGATGTATTAGTGTTTCTGTATTTTTACAGTATGAGAAGGGACCCAAAAGAAACCAGACTCCGAGGGTGCTGCCGCTTGTAGACATAGTGCAGGGTTCTTATGCTAGATGGTGTTAGTAGAGACCTTCAGGAAACAGCTGTGCAGATGGCGTAAGTGTAGAGCTGAACGTGCAAGTGTGGTATTGTGTCTCTCTGTCTGTTGGCGGGTTACCTCTGCAAAGTCGTTATGGCAACTTTAAAAGAACAAAGAGTGTGTGTGAAATTTTGTTTCCTGCTTTAAAAAAAAACTGCAATGGAGACACACCAAATGCTTCAGAAAGCTTTCGAGGGGGACGCTATGAGCCACACACAGTTTTTCAAGTGGTTTGGGCACTTTAAACGTGCTGAGATGTGTGTTGAAGACCAAACTCATTTTGGACACCCTTCAACATTGCAAAATAAGGAGAACATTGAAAAGGTCCACCAGAAGATCAACGAGGATCGTCACCATATGATCGACCAAATTTCAGCAGAGACATGAATCAGTTGGAACTCGTGCCAGCGGATTTTGAGTGAGGATTTGCACATGAGACATGTTGCTGCTAAATTTGTTCCGCGCCTTTTCACACAGGAGCAAAAAACCATCCCCATGAATGTGTGTCAGGACTTGAAAACAGAGATTACACATGATCCAAATTTCTTGAACAAAGTCATTACAGCAGACGAGAGGTGGTGCTATGGCTATAATCCAGAAACCAAGCAAGCGTCAAGCCAGTGGAGGGCTCCCAACTCTCCCAGACCAAAAAAAAGCAAGGCAAGTGAGGTCAAATGTGAAGACAATGATCATTGCCTTTTTTGATGTTCATGGAATTGTGCATCGAGAATTCGTACCCCCTGGCCAGACTGTTAACCAGCACTTGTACTTGGATGTTTTAAGGCATCTGCAAGAGGATGTGAGGAGGAAACGCCTGGAACTTTGGCGATCGGGTGACTGGTTTCTGCATCATGACAATGCTCCAGCACACATGGTCTTACGAGTGACCCACTATTTGGCATCTCAGAGGTGGTCTGCCATTCCCCACGCTTTGTATTCACCAGACCTAGCCCCAAGTGACTTTTTCCTATTTCCACGAATGAAAAAAACGCTAAAAGGGGATCATTATGACAAAGTGGTGGTGGTAAAAACAGCTTCGCAAAGGGCACTGAACAATATCAAACTTGAAGAGTTCCAAACATGCTTCCAACAGTGGGAATAGAGACTTGACAAGTGCATCGCATGTAATGGAGAGTATTTTGAAGGTGACTGAAATAATTTTGTAAAAAGATTCATCAATAAATTTTTCATGACAACAATCCGGTTTCTTTTGGGTCCCTCCTCGTATCTCATGAGACTCTCTACAACTAAATAAAGTCCATAAGTTTTAATCAGCTCTTTAAAACTCCTTTTGTGACAGTTGTCTTTTAGTGTGTTAATATTCAGGTCACCAGCTGCAATTACACGAGAGAATTCCCTGCTAGCTTTATCCAACAGTACTTCTAACTCCTTTAGAAATCCATTTATCTGACTGTTGATGATCTGTACATACCTATTATCACACATTTTTCCCCATAGTATGTTGTCTGTATTGCTGCGGCTTCAAACAGCATACCTGTACAGTTGTTTACTGACCATTTTTTACTGACTTCTATTTTACTGTGAAAATAGACTCCAACCCCTCCACCCTTACGTTCAGATCTGCAGAAATTAGCAACTTTTTTACATTCCTGTAAATTGTAAACATTAATCTCATTTCCTTTCAGCCCATGTTCTGACATAATAAATACATGTGGTAACTCTGGAGCTACTAGTACTTCTATCTGTTCTAATTTGCTGGATGTGTACTGTACATTCTGCTGCAAGATTTTTATATTAGAAATATTTGTGTTAATGTTTTGATTTTCTATGGCACTTTTCTTTTTACCAGCTGGTACAAAAAATCCTGCTCCTTAGATGCTTTTGCTTCTTTGTTCTTTCTCCTGTGATAATGAACTACTCATGAAGTAATAATATCACTATCTCAAAAGAGTACTATCTTAATGTAAAGTAGCAATAAGTTCTGACAGATGAAAGTGTAACAATTAGTGGATAATTTGAGGATGGGCTGAAGTTCCACTGGAATTACTTGGTAAACCTTGACTGCTATGGAATGATTTACATGATGTAATTACATTTTACTAATTAACACTCTTTAACAGCATGTACTTTGTGGTCACATGTCTGAGTTATGTTACAACTTGCTTTATATTTAGTGTAAGTTATTACTTAGTTGCAATTTATAAAACTTTTGTTGCTTAAACATTTTTTTTTTTTTTTTTTTTTTTTTTTTTTTTTTTTTTTTTTTTTTTTTTTTTTTTTTTTTTTGTAGGTACAGTACATACATGAAAAGCACATGGATATATTGAGACTTTGATTTAGTATGTCATGAAAACCACTTTCATTCACTAATGTTGTAAAGAATAAATTTATATGCATAAGTGGAAGAGTTTTAGAAATAAGTATGTAGAGCAGGCAGGGATGTCAACCAATTTAATGTGTAATCAATCAGATAATGAACTTTTTCTTTGTTGCTAATCATCTATTTTATTCCAGACTAGATGACACATTTATGAAAATGCTTTGCAGTTTTTATAATAATCATGAATCTATACCATCATGATGAAAACACTTGTGTGTTTCTGAGGTGCTAGTCATTATGACACATATATCACATACAGCTGACATAGCTGTATTTGTGGCCTGTACATCAAGCAGTCAAGTAATTTAACTACAGTAGTAATAATGGAAAAGGATTTAAGAAACTGTTTACCTCAGATGCTAAGATTATTCTGCTAGTATTGTACATAGTATTGTTTGTGAAAATTATTCATTTACTAATTGCCTTATTATCCAAAAAAGTATTATATTAAACTTTTAAACATATGTTAGCTTATTTACCCACCGTTATTGTTATTCATGCTTATTAATCTTTTATGCCATGAGTTTGATTCCATGATAACTATTCTGCACAATTAATAGGGAAAAAAAAAAGAGACCGCTATTGTGGAGTTTATGCAAGATTGTGTTAAGAAGATGGAGATGGAAGGCTAGACACAAGAAATAAGTAAGAGGGAGATGAGACTAAGAATATCATTACAATGAAAATCATCAATCTTTGACAACATAATGTAATTGTTTGAATGCATGGTGTCTGTTTATTCGGACATATCCAAGAGACAGACACCACATTGACTTTCCATCTGTGACACTTATTATGTAAAATGAAGGTGGAGGGGGGAGCTAGGAAAGAAAAGGTAAGGGAAGGGATTTGTGAGGTCAGCTGCAGCAGGACTTCACACAGTCAGCAGTAATGAATGAAAATGTGTACTGCTGACTCTGCATAAGTCCCAATGCAGCTGACTTCTCTTCCTTCCCTTTCCTTTCCTCTTTTCCTCCATCATCTTCAGTTTACATAATATGAATCACAGCTGTGGATTCCATATGGTGTCTGTAATTTTGGACATGTCTGAAAGAACAGACGTCATGCGTTCATGTAACTAATTCACCTCACTGCACTATGAATCCATCACTTTCATTGTGAATGCACAATCATGTCCGACCTCCTGCGGGAATCTCATAGTAGCAAGCAAGGGGGACATGGACAGGACTGTGAGTCGGTGGCTTTAGGTGGGAAGTGGGTCGGCCAAGAGGCATACCCAAATAGTCTGTGCAATTGTGATAAACACGGTGTTCTGGTGGTGCAGTAGCTAATGCAACTGCCTAGTAAGCAGGGACTCCTGGATTCAGATCCTGGTCAGGCACACACTTTTAGTCATCGCAGCTGACTCCACATAGTCACAATGCTGCTGAAAACATGAATTCCCCCTCCCCCCTCCTACACCTTCAATTTATACAATAATGGAATTGGATGGATAAAAAGCTACTCACCAAGTAGTGGCAGGAGAACACAAATATAAAGATACTAAAATTTACAAGCTTTCAGAGCCAGTGGCTCCTCCTTCTTGCAGTAGTGTTGAAGGAGTAGAAAGGGGGTGAAGGAAATGGACTAGTGGAGTTAAGAAAATGGGGAGAGTTCGGAAAAGTCATCCAGAACTCCAAGTCATGGGACACTTACCAGACAGGATGAAAAGGAAAGACTGATTGTTTGGGAGTGCAATAGATAAGATTTGAAAACTTGAGAGGGTGGAAGATAGGATAATACAGAAGATAGAGATTCCTGAAAAACAGCAAGCATAAGTTAATAAGAGCAGAAAGCCAAGTTCTTTGTGTGTGGTGGAGGTGAGAGGAGAGGAGGGGAGAAAAAGGGGGGGGGGGTGAGGATAAACAGGTTAGAAAATGAAAGATATAGAAAAATAAAAGGAAGTGAGGAGAGGAATAGTTACTGTGAAGAATTACTGAGACTGAAGAAACTAATGTAAATTAAGGCCAGGTGGGTGGCAAGAACTGAGGACATGTTGTAATGCCAGTTCCCAAATGCAGAGTTCCAAGAAACTGGTGTCTGAGGGAAGAAACCAGATGGTAGGTAAAACAGGCACTGAGGTCACGGCTGTCATGTTGTAGAGTGTGCTCTGCAATAGGATATTGTGTATACACCCTTTGATCTATGCCCATCCATCCTAACTGATAACTTAGTGCTAGTCATGCCGATGTAAAAGGCCAAACAGTGTTGATAGTATGTTTTGACAGTTACAGGATTAGACCAGGTAGCAGCAGGAGGGTACATAGATCAAGTCTTACAGTGGGGACAACCACAACGGTAGGAGCAATAGGGTATGGAAATTGGTGCAGAAGGAGCATAGGGTCTGACAAGGATATTGCAGAGATTGGCAGGGAAACAAAAAGCTATTGTAGCTGTGGCGGGCAAAATGTCAGGCAGAATGGGCCACATTTCAGTTATGATTTTAGGAAGTCATAGACTTGTCAAAGTATTTGACTAATACATTCAAGACAAGGATAATACTGAGTGATAAGAGATGTACTCCTAGGTTATTTTTGGAAGTATCAGCAGTACCAGGATTGGATATGATAGCCTGGGAACTCTGCTTTTGAAGTGGGCTGATGGGGTAATTAAATCCAGTGAAGGCTAGGTGAGAATGATGGTGTATTGCTGTAAAGTGTGAGCATCTGAACAGATACGTTTGCCTCAAATGCCAAGGCCATATGGCAGGGAACATTTGATATGGAAAGGATGGCAACTGTCAAAAAGTAAGTGCTGGTGTTTCTTAGGAGGTTTAATGTGAGAAGAAGTGTATAGCTGACCTGCTGTGAGAATGAGGTCAACATCAAGGAAGGTCTACATTTACACCTAGATCTACATTCATACTCCGCAAGCCACCCAACGGTGTGTGGCGGAGGGCACTTTACGTGCCACTGTCATTACCTCCCTTGTCTGTTCCAATCGCGTATGGTTCGCAGGAAGAACGCTGTCTAAAAGCCTCCGTGCGCGCTCGAATCTCTCTAATTTTACATTCGTGATCTCCATGGGAGGAATAAGTAGGGGGAAGCAGTATATTCGATACCTCATCCAGAAACACACCCTCTCGAAACCTGGCGAGCAAGCTACACTGCGATGCAGAGTGCCTCTCTTGCAGAGTCTGCCACTTGAGTTTGCTAAACATCTCCGTAACGCTTTCACGGTTACCAAATAACCCTGTGACGAAATGCGCCGCTCTTCTTTGGATCTTCTCTATCTCCTCCGCCATCCTGATCTGGTACAGATCCCACACTGTGAGCAATACTCGAGTATAGGTCGAACGAGTGTTTTGTAAGCCACCTCCTTTGTTGATGGACTACATTTTCTAAGGACTCTCCCAATGAATCTCAACCTGGTACCCGCCTTACCAACAATTAATTTTATATGATCATTCCATTTCAGATCGTTCCGCATGTATACTCCCAGATATTTAACAGAAGGTGGCATGAGATTCAGAATTGGACAACATGAAAATTAATTGGGAGAATATATTTAGAGAATTCAAGAATTTCAACAGGTCAACCTCACCATAAGTTCATAGGGCAAAGGTGTCATCAATGTATCTAAACAAAACTAGAGGCTGAAGACTCACGGAGCCAAGGAAAGTCCGCTCCAAGCGACCAATGGAAAGGTTGGCATAGGAAGGAGCTATCCTGGCTCCATGGCCTCGCCATAGATGATGATGGATTATTATTATTATTATTATTACACAATGGCAGTAGGATGGACCAATTCAGTCAATTTTAGCACTGAGAGAGAGTTGAAAATGTCTAGAATCAGTGACAGTTCATACTGAAATGCAACAGAGCAATGAACCCCATAAAAGTATTTGTGTCTGATAAAACTTTCCAGTGCATTATGATTTTAAAATTAAAAATAATCTATTCTCCTGCTTCTGGTACAGATAATTGTTGTTGTTGTTGTTATGGTCTTCAGTCTAGAGACTGGTTTGATGCAGCTCTCCATGCTACTCTATCCTGTGCAAGCTTTTTCATCTCCCAGTACCTACTGCAACCTACATCTTTCTGAATCTGTTTAATGTATTCACCTTTTGGTCTCCCTCTGTGATTTTTACCCTCCACGCTGCCCTCCAATACTAAACTGGTGACCCTTGATGCCTCAGGATATGCCTACCAACCAATCCCTTCTTCTAGTCAAGTTGTACCATAAATTTCTCTTCTCTCGAATTCTGTTCAATACCTCCTCATTAGTTATGTGATTTACCCATAATATATAATACAGATAATTATTTAGTAAAAACAAAGATTCCAAGACTTACCAAGCGGGAAAGCACCGGTAGATAGGTACAACGAATAAAACACACAAACACACACACAGAATTTCGAGCTTTCGCAACCGGCGGCTGCTTCGTCAGGAAAGAGGGAAGGAAAAGGAAAAATGAAAGGATGTGGGTTTTAAGGGAGAGGGTAAGGAGTCATTCCAATCCCGGGAGCGGAAAGACTTACCTTAGGGGGAAAAAAGGATAGGTATATACTCGCGCACATACACATACACGCATATCCATCCATACATACACAGACACAAGCAGACATATCAGACATCGCATATGCAAGACTGAATATATTTATTCCTTAATGAAATTTGTCATTAAAAATATATCACTTTTTCAAACCAATAACTCAATTCATGGAATCAATACTAGAAATAAGAATAATCTTTGCGAGGATTTAAAGTCACTTAGCATTTACAAAAAGGTGCGCATTATTCAGGAACACACATTTTCAATAACTTGCCAGCAGCGTTAAAAAGCTTAACAACCAATGAAATTCAGTTTAAGAGAAGCCTAAAGGATTTATTGGTGGCCAACTCTTCCTACTCCATTGATGAATTTCTCAGTAGAACCTACTGGTGTGTGTGTGTGTGTGTGTGTGTGTGTGTGTGTGTGTGTGTGTGTAAGTACAATCTAACTTCTGCACCAGTTCAGTGCAGTAATGTGTTCATTGTAAATAAGTATTTAGTAGTTGAATTACACGTTTATTACCTTATAAATAAATAAAAGACTTTTTTATTTTAAATTCAGTGCATTAGTATTTGTAAAACGATTCTTTCATATAGCGTTCATTAAAAAATGATGACCATGCCATTTGGGACCTGTGGAATGGTACATTAGCTTATTTGTTTGAGTTGTAAAAATTTGTCATGTATTTTTGTTTTTCTGACATGTTCTACATCCTCGAGGACCTCCTCACTACGGACCAATTGGAATGAAAGTAAATCTAATCTAATCTAATCGATACCAGTAACTGGTTGTTTACCATGTAGCCCAAAGACAGTCTCTTCATCTATTTGTGCACATTGCATTATGTTTATTTTTGTTGGGTATCAATGTTCTATCTCACAAGAGAACACCACACAATTACTGACTGACAACTAACTTTATTAAGTCTAAAAAACAACTTATTTTAAAAGATACACTAGTCATGGAGTGGCTCACAATAATAGTCTGATAACATATGCAGAGGTAAATATTTAACCTAGTTAGAGCTGGCTGGACCCATCTCTAAAAGTTGCTGAGCAGTCGGTCATGTGCATAAACAAGAGGCTGTACATGCATTCATGAGTGATGGCCTCTGACAGTTGTCATACTTCTACCTGCATCAGACAACTTCTGTGGTGCACCTTATGACTGTGTGTCCACATGTCAGGTGTGGATCTACATGGACCACTAAACCCCTCCCTCCTTGAGAGATGGAGTGTAGCTGATTCCCAGAGTTAGTTGTGTGTGGCTGTTATGTGAAACAGTGTCCATGTCCACAGAGGCCCAGAGCTGACAGGAATGTGCAACCCCCAGTTGCTAGAAAGCTGGGAATAAATAGTGCAAGGAAAGCCCTGATTGCCACCTCCCCCCCCCCCATACACACACACACACACACACCCTGCTGGAGCACAAGATGGCAGAACCAGCAACAGGCAGTTCAAATGGAGCTTTTAAGGTGATGAGTGGTGGTGGTGTGAAAGGTGAAGGAGACGCCACTGCAGTCCAAGGCTGCTACTGTGACATTGAGCCAGCATGGGGGTATGCATTCTGGCTGGAGTGCCAGCGGAGCTGCTGCCAGAGGCTGTGAAGGTGTAGGCTCTTCAGGCCGAGGCACTGCTCCATGTGAAAGAGGAGGTAGCACCCAGTGACCAGGGTACCTAAGAAGGTAGTATTGCGGCCTGGAGGGGAGATGGATGCTCACTCAGATGCAAATCTGATTGCAAGAGTGCTGAACCTCCTGGTCCACTCCCCATCTGCCCATAGTGTGTAGGCTCAGCAGCTGGTCTGACATACGACAACTGCAAATGTCCAGCAGGGATGCTGACCAAAACCATGCACCCAGGCTGATGCCCTGGTGGAAAACCCAGTACACCGTAACACAATGGCGGGCAAGATTCAGGATGGAGGAAATGGAGTAATGTCTTCGGCTGGCACCTGTGGAGAAGCTTATGGAGCTAACGAACCAATAGGAGTTGTCGAGTAGGCTGTCAGAACAAAACGTAAGCCTCTTCATGAGAACGTCTTGCAGATATTTTTCATCTGTGCCTTAAAGGTGCAAACCATGCATTCTGCTTTCCCATTAGATTGTGGGTGAATGGAAGGGGAGCAAACATTGTGAATGCCTTGCCCCAAAAAGAAATCACGAAATGTCTGAGACAGGTACTGGTCCCATTATCAGAAAAGAGGGTAACTGGAAGATCTGCCACAGAAAAAAATTTGGAGAGATTTTGAATACTGACCGCAGTAGTGGCTGAGGGGCACAGGACTATATGTGGAAAATGCAAAAACATATCAATGACAATCAACCAGGAAAGGGCTGAGTTCCTTGATGTCATGGAGAGAACAATGACCTGGAAGCCACCTGTTAACTAGTATATTGGGGACATGTAACAACGAAGTGTTCCAGCTCTCGATCAATGCTGGGCCAGTAAACATGCCTGCAAACCAGGGCTTTGGTGTGAGAAGCACCCCAGTGCCTCTCAGGTAAGAGAGTGGCCCAGAGGATGAGAGACCAACCCTGTTGGACAAGGCGAACTAACTGCCTGAAGATGGGGAATGATAGTAACAACCTTCTCCATCTTATCAAAATGTTGATGTGGAGTTTGAATACGACTAGCCAGCCACTGTTGCCTTGGTGACTTTGGTACTAGTAATCAGAAAATCATCTACCACTTGTCAGGAAGAGATATCCAAATGCAGACACACAAGCTCCTTCTGATCAAACTCAGGGTCTGGGCCAAAAGGCAGCCAGGATAATGTGTTTGCATGGGCATGGCAAAGTGGTGAAAATGAATGTCATAGTTTTATTTGGAGAGGAACAAGGCTCACCGCTGCAACCTGTGAGCCACCTTATTAAGGACCCATGCAGACAGAGTAAAAAATGAAATTTATTAGTTGAAATTCGATGCCATACAAGAGAACATGAAATTTGGTGACCGCATACACAATGGCCAGAGCCTCCTTCCCGACCTGAGAGCACTGTACCTGTGCTGGACTGAGGGGTTTGGATTCAAACGCCAGTGGCTGCTTCAAGCCATCTGCATTCTAAAGGGTGAGGATTACCCCAATGCCTTGCTGTGGGGCACTGTAGCCAAAACAAATGGTTTGTTGGGATCAGAACTGAACAGTGCTGACTGGAGGCATTACTTCATTGTGTTGAAGGCCAAGCTGCACACTGGAGACCAGACGAAGGGAGCACCTTTGCCATGAAGGAAATGCAGTGAGTGCACGATGGTGGATGCTCCAGGGGTGAACCGATGGTAACAGGCAATTTTACCTAAAAATCATGCAGTTCATGCAATGATGAGGGACTTGGGAGATCCATAATGACTATGACAAGACTTTCCATGACATTGGAGCCCTACTTCAAGATGACATGGCCCAGATACTCAAGAGATGTTTGGAAAAATTTGAACTTCTACAGATTGCAACAAAGACCCACAGCCTGGAGTTTTTAAAAGAGGGCACAGAGGGCATGCAGGTGGTTGCTCATAGTACACCTTGAGACAACAATGTCATCCAGGTAATTAAAGCAATACAGAATATGGGATGTGACTGTTCTACATGGCGTTGAAAAATTGGGAGGGTGTGATTGGGGGCTCTTGCCACCTCAAACATCAACCATGGTATTGTTAAAGCCCAAATGGTGTGTTAATGACCATGATAAGCTTGTATTCATCATCCAGAGGTTACATCTACATCTACATCTACATGGATACTCTGCAAATCACATTTAAGTGCCTGGCAGAGGGTTCACAAACCACATTCACAATTCCCTATTATTCCAATCTTGTATAGCACACGGAAAGAATGAACACCTATATCTTTCTGTAAGAGCTCTGATTTCATTTATTTTATCGTGGTGATCATTCCTCCATATGTAGGTCGGTGTCAACAAAATATTTTCGCATTCGGAGGAAAAAGTTGGTGATTGGAATTTCTTGAGAAGATTCTGTCACAATGAAAAACGCCTTTCTTTTAATGATTTCCAGCACACATCCTGTATCATTTCTGTGACACTCTCTCCCATATTTCACGATAATACAAAATGTACTCCATCAGACCTATCTGGAAAGGATCCCACACCTCGCAGCAGTATTCTAAAAGAGGACGGACAAGCGTAGTGTAAACAGTCTCCTTAGTAGGTCTGTTACATTTTCTAAGTGTCCTGCCAATAAAACACAGTCTTTGGTTAGCCTTCCCACAACATTTTCTATGTGTTCTTCCAAATTTAAGTTGTTCGTAATTATAATACCTAGGTATTTAGCTGAATTTATGGCTTTTAGATTAGATTTATCATGTAACTGAAGTTTAACGAGTTAATTTTGTCATCCACATCACACTTTTCGTTATTTAGGGTCAACAGCCACTTTTCGCACCATTCAGATATGCTTCATAGATATCAGGTTTGGAGGAGAATTGATCCTTTTCTAAATATTTCAATGGTATGTCAGGATGTGGCAATGGTTGAGTGTCAACCATGGACTGTGATTCACAAAGGCCTTAAAATCGTCACAAAGGCACAATTTACCAGTGGGGTTTCTTAACGATGACAAGGAGTGTGGCCCGTTCATTAGAGGAAATGGGAACCACTGGCAATAACTGCAGACAGCTGAGATCTGGGCATTAAGCATGTATTTTGTTTACTAACTAATGACGCAGGACTGTTTCAATGATTTTCCACAGCCCACGAAACAAGATAGCAACATGGATTCATATACAATCTTCTGGATGGATTGAATCAAGAAACCAAAAATTTAACACATATAATGCTTGTGGAGTCCCTGTTGACTCTCACACAAAAGTTGATCACTTTCTAAGAAGTCATCACATGTGATCAGAAAATGTTCAAAAATTCTGTAACTAGTAAACATCAGTGAGACAGTTCTGTACAGTTATGCAGATTCTTCTGTTTTTTATGTTGTATGATATACTGTTCTATTCTTTAAAAACATATGAACCAAACACTTTTATTTGCACTCCAAGCAAAACAAATTTAGCAACATTCAAGAAGCTACTGGAAGTGCTCCTTTTACAACCAATTAAAGCTCTGAGTCACATTCTGTTTGACTTGGATCATCATGATATGCTGGCAGATATGCATTATGGCTTGTAGTTGCCTGACCTAGTTCTGCTTGAAATGGTAACTCAAGGTCTCTCTCTTGTAAAGAAAGTTTTTAGGAAAAAGAAAGAAAATCATCAGCCACACATATCAATGAAACTTCCAGAAGTTTTCGGCCAACAGCAAATCTGTATTAGATAAACTGGGAACAGATCTTAGCTTTAATACTGTTCTTGCTACTCCCAAATCCATCTAATATCATATTCAAAATATGTCTGCTTGTGTCTGTGTATGTATGGGTGTGTGTGTGTGTGTGTGTGTGTGTGTGTGTGTGTGTGTGTGTGTGTGTGTGAGAGAGAGAGAGAGCCCGCGCGCACGCGCGCGCGCGAGAGTATATACCTATCATTTTTTCCCCTAAGGTAAGTCTTTCCGCTCCCAGGATTCGAATGACTCCTTACCCTCTCCCTTAAAACCCACATCCTTTCATCTTTCCTTTTCCTTCCCTCTTTCCTGACGAAGCAGCCGCCGGTTGCGAAAGCTCGAAATTCTGTGTGTGTGTTTGTGTGTTTTATTCATTGTGCCAATCTACCGGCGCTTTCCCGTTTAGTAAGTCTTGGAATCTTTGTTTTTAATATATTTTTCCCATGTGAAAGTTTCTTTCTATTTTATTTACATTATAATATCAACCTCTGAATGATTGCCAATTATGTGCCATCATCTGTCAGACTTGCTCCTTGTTGTCTGCCATAATGCATTTCAATGGTTGACCAAGACATGGCACACTAACAGTTTCTTTTCCACCCCAAAAGTTTTTGAACAGGAAATCTGCTTCACTTGTTCAGACAAGCACCTATATTAAAAATGTCTACGCCACCATTTCCTGCAACTTGAAAGTATTTACTTAAAGAATTGCTTCGGGCCATGGCACATGTGCAGTTGCTTCTTTACCCACATGAAGTTTGGCTGAACAGACAATAACATAAACCTTATATATCCAATCACTTCTACTATTTCCCATTCAGGTGGAGTATATTACAGAACTATTAATTACAATGGTATGTTAGTTAAGTTGGAATAAATGTTAATAAGATCACATGAGATATAGAAAAATTATCAGAGGTTGAAGGTGAGTACAAAGAGCTATAGAAGCTGATAAATAACAGCAAATCCTAAAGTAAGACAAAAGTGTCTGATTTCAGTCCAAAAGTAGGACATGAAATATAGAATGATTCCTCAGCAGTGTACTAGTGTTGGCAATGCTGACACCAAAATAAGCCAGGAAGGTTGCTTCTGCCCCAGAATAGCATGTGTAGGAACTGTGAGTTGCACTCTACAAGTACCACAGCAAGTGTGGAGTTAGGAGAGTGCATTCAGTGTAAACATCCTTTATTCAAAATGACTTCCATAGAAGACGCAGATGACAGTGTCCCAGCGGCATGTGTGCTCATTGAGGCAGCTGCATATTACCTCAACTTAATGCACCAATAGTACAATGGTGTGCATGGCCTTGAAGCAGCAAGTGTGTACACTAGACAGTGGGTTGGCTAAAGTGAAATTGCAATGACCAGTGAAAGAGCCTCATTGATGCAATGTTGGCATCAGCGCATCTCTTGCCAAGCTTTGCTGGACTGCTGGTAGCTCGTAACAGTATATCAGGTGCGCATGCACCCAGCATTGAACCCAGGATTAGAGCTGACCGGAGTGTCAGACAAAGACACCCTGAAGGTGACCTCCACTCGGTGCCATCGGCCCAAGACCTGGACCATCAGGTTGCCATCTAGTACATAAGTGGCTGTGGAAGTGCAGTGGTGTGCCATGGCATGAGGAAACCCAGCCAACCAGTACAGAAGTGCCGTAATGCAAAATGCTATGCCAACAGTATTTTAGCATCCATCAGCAGGATTTTGCTCGTTACTCACCTACGTGCCTCTCGACTGGTTGTGATGTCTGATCTGTGGTTGATGCCACAACACTTCTTGCACCTTTGGGGGAATTTGGTCACCTAAACTTCAGCTGTTGCTCAACCTATGAACTACTAAGACAACCTGGTAGTATTGTGTCAACATTTTTCCTTTGATCCTACGATGCAACTTTTCTCACATCATTATTTACACTTCCTACATTGAAACCTATGAACTACTAAGACAACTTGATAGTATTGTGTCAACATTTTTCCTTTGATCCTATGATGCAACTTTTCTCACATCATTATTTACACTTCCTACATTGACTGTCCTCCTCCTCTACACAGTCCGTCATACAGTTAGTGGTGACTGACATGCCCACACTTTTTCAGACCAGTGTTTCTATCCACTGGATTGATACGTAATGAACTGAAAGTTTGGGTTAGCAGATGCCTTTCTGCCATTTACATAATAAGCCATACAAGTGAGGATCAGGATTCAGATGGTTCCTGATGACAAAATTCATATTACCACAGTCTAATGCTGATGCCTGCTGTGATGTTGTTGAATATGCTGAAACATATGTTCCGCACTAATGCATCCATTCTGTGTAGCTTTTAGAGAGAACTGGGTATGATGGTATCCAGAGTACTGTTCAGGTAGGATGTATTTTTTGTTGGTGGTATTTAAAAAAATTATGAGGTAAATACAGTAGTGAATACATTACATTCAAAGTCATAGACACTGTTAATGTTGACCAATGCCAGTAGCTAGTCACAAAATGTCACACCAAATTCTATTCAGTAACATCCTGTTTTTCCATTGTTCCAGGTGTTCTGTTCCCCTTGAGCATCCCTCCTCATACCAGGTGGCGATAGCTACAACTGGGTCAGTTACTGAGAATTCCTAGTGAGGGTCCCCTGGTCATCTTCCCATGTCTGCCTCCATTAGAAATAGCTCTCTCTTCCACGTCTATGTGACAGTTTGGACCACCATCAGGGGGCATATTGTAACCTGCTCCCTCTGGCATTACCACAGTTCTTTTACTAGCAACTTAATGATGAAATTCTGCTTTCTTTCTGACTAACCATAAATGGAACATATGAGAAAATTACTGGACACCAAAACCATTCAGATATCAGAATCTCTCCCAATGATGGGAGGAACATATCAATTGTGCTTGTCAAAAAATATTTTGGGTTTCATACCTCATTTTGAAGTCAGGGATTTACTGAACTTGGAATATCTTAAGGTGACATACTTTGGACTATTCCACACACACGTCATATGGTCTAATTGTATGGGGACACTCCTCTCCTCTCAAGAATACTTTAAAAGTAAAAAATAGGTCCTACTTATAATGTGTAAAACAGTCACATGGAGCACTGTCATCCTCTTTTTTTCGAGGCTCAAGACACCACAATTATAAATTTATGCTTATGTATGTCTGTGCTCTATGTTAAAAATAGTATTTCAAAATTTGTTGCTGGGAGGAAATTCATAAACAGAACACCAGAACTAAGACTAATTTAGATACACCAGTGCACAGGTTAGTAAGAACTGGAAAGTCTCACAAAGTGAGCCCACTCAAAATTTTCAGTAAATTACCAACCTATATCCAGTCCATGGATCTAATAATCTTTAAAATTAAATGTTATCGCTGGCTATCAGATCAGCCATTTTACAAGCCAGTGGAGGATAGTATTTAACAAATTGTCCTATAGTCTATTGTATCAGTATATCCTGCATTTACGTTTTGTATAGTTATGCTTCCATATTTCACATAATTATGTCTTGCATACTCTATCCATACCCAATTATTATTGCAGTCTTTGTACGATACTATAGTGTAGTATAACTTATGGACAGTAGCTCTTAGAAATCATCTGGTAGCATATTTTATTATTGGAGTGTTTAATATGTATGCTAGAGTTAACTGACATTAGTACATTTTATTATTATGTACCATAAATATTACTACATTGTGTATTACCCAACAATGATAAAGCCTATTTCATTGTAAAATGATCATTGGTGATACTCATAGCCATACTTTCCTCATGTTATTTGGTACCACAAAATAAACAAACACCAACCCCCATCATCCTAAGTTTTGGGCAAAACAAAGACAGCTTCACACGTTACTACACTAACAAGACACTAGAATCAATTCAAATAACCAACCCACATTATATCTTTCAAATAATTTTGACATGTTATAAAAATGAAATCAATCCACACATTATAAGCTCATATCAATCAGCAGCCATACAGTGGCACAGCATTGCTAATATTAAAAGAATTTGGTACATCCTCAAGCAAAATACATATCTATAAAAATTACAATAAAACACTTCATCATGTGCGCATTACTCACATCACTACCATGGTACATGACCTGCGGTGCACAAAAAATACATTTAATAAAACACTAAAAAATTTTAGTACCCTAATGCTTCCATGGCTGCAGCACCAATAGCGCATTGCTCTTTGTGATCATCTCCACCATTGATGCTACCCAAATTGGGGAACCTCCAATCATTCTTCACTCCTCTTTACGTCATCTTAACTCTAGGTCTTTATGTGTAGGACACAATACACATAGACCGTGAGGAGTAGTTCGCTCCACTTCCTGTGCCATCTTTCTTTTCTGCCTCCTGCCCCATTTTTGGGACCAATTGTGGTTATGGTGGTGAAGATTTCAGTGCACCCTGGAAAAGTTAAGTACACCCAGTATTGGGAATTGTTAAGTAAGACGTTGCAGTTTCATGTTTACCAGCAAGTTGTCTCACTACTGGTACACCTTGATAATGAGTAAAGATTTTTTTTCTTCTTTCCCTTCAGGCAGTCGCCCACTGCCTTAAAAACTAAGCACTCCATTGTTCCATTCACTTCTATCATTCCACAGCCTTCATATTTCATTTTTTCTCTTGAATCTATCTTTCCATAAAGTTTTCACAAAATTCTATACCAATCATTTTTCCTACTCTGGGCTTCAATGGTGATGGCATCTACCAGCCATACACTACCTCACAATGTGATGCATCACTACTCCTATTAGCCTTGAAATTATACACTGCCACAGTCTAAGATAAAAGCATATCCCTGTCATTCTGATGTTTGTGACACAATGATTCTACTCCTTACCTGTTGTGTGGTGCACTCATTCCATCATTCCATTTGCTTGTGACTGTAATGCATTTGTTCTTAATTTATAAACTTGTAATAAGCAACAAAGTTGTTTCATTAAATCCAGCATGAAGTTAGTACCTTGCTCTCTAAACAGTCTCTCTGGAGTACCAAACAGACATAACCAATTACTGACCATGGCTTGAGTCACTGTGTTGGCTTGCTGATTCAGAATAGCCATTATTTCTACGTAGAGTGAAAAGTGGTGTATTATTGTTTATACTTAATGATTTTCTGTTGGCATTTGCCCAAAACAACTAATATATCCAAACTAATCATCTCTTTTGATTTACTGGCCTCCAGCAACCTTTGCAGTCAAAAATTTTGATGACTCAATTCAGCTCATTGTGCTTACGGTACACACTTCTTCACATACTGTACTATGTCTGGCTTACACATTCACTGCCAATATTGTTTGGCTGTACATCACTCTGTAGTTACTTGAAAGTCACTTGGGCATACAGCCAGATTAATTTATCATTGTAGAAGAAATTTTTGATGGTGTAATGTGCCATCATCATTAGCTTACTCCTGCTGATTGACATCCTGAACCAGAGAATGCAGTACATATACCACTCATTCTTGCCCTCCACTGATGCCATGTATGGACTGCACAATGTTGTGGAGGTAGCTCATGCTTGGGATTTGAGAGGCAGTCCTCAGTCAGCACTCCACCTTCACTGTGTTTGGTGTTCTGTTTCTGCTGCATTTGAAGAATTTTGAAGTATTAGGGCCAATGCTTGACTAGGTTAAATCCATCATCCTCTTCTGATTAAGTTTTAGTGTAGCCAGATTTTGATAGTCTCCTTGTATACACAGTTCCAATATTGGGATGCATTTTGCAGAATTTTTGAGTCTTTGCATTTCATTTTGTGGTTGGTTTTAAGGCAGGTTTCAGCAATTGCTGATTTTGTAGGCTGCTGGAGGTCAGTGTGAATTCTGTGTGAATAGTTTGTCTAACATATGCTTTTCCACACTTGCATGATATATAATACACTCCAGATTTCCAGAGTCCCAGATCATCTTTTACTGTTCCTAAAAGGGATTTGGTCTTTGCCAGTGGGGGTACACACATCTGATATTTTTCATCGTAAAATTCTACCTATTTTACCAGGTATGTTGCCTACATATGGAATGTAAGATATCCTTTTCGGCTGGTCTCCACTGGATGTTGGCTGTGATGTAGTCTTTTGTTTGAATGCACATTGAATTTGGCACTTGCTATATCTGTTTTCTGGCACATGTCCAGTTCAGGTTTTACGCTTACTTCATTGGAGTTCACACGAGCTCTGTGGATCAGCATGTTTAACACTCCTTCCCTCTGTGACAGGTGAGGACAGGTAAGGGCATGAAGGTACTGGTCCACACCAGAACTTTCAAAAATGGCAGCTGACCATTTTGCTCCACCTCCACGGCGAATCGAATCTAGTAGTGAGTACAGTAGGAGCACCCACATACCAGCTTGTGAAACACTTTATATTAGTTTTGAGTCTGTTGATTGGCAAATGTGAGCACCACATCAAGAACTCGGATCAGTTCATGCAACATTTACAGGAACTCAGAATGGCCAGCTCAGATCAATGGTCAGTTTCAGTGTTGTGTCACTTTTCACCAGAGTTCCACTCAAGGAGTCCTGGAGCTAACTGAGAAGAAATTTGGGCCTTTGTTCACCAAACTTTTCAATTCTGTCCTTATGTCCAGATATTTTCTTTTTGATAGACATTACTATGAACAGACTGATGGTGGGTAGTACCTGTGGGTAGTCCTCAGTCACCTGTGGTGGCCAATACGTACTTGGAAGACAAGGCACTAGACTCAGCACCATTAAAACTGATCATCTGTTACAAATATGTTTATGATATGTTCATCATTTGGTCTCACAGAAAAGATGAACTTCTATCCACAATCAAATTCAGCTCACCGTGCAGCCAGATCAAAATGGTCAGCTGCCATTCTTGGATGTTCTGGAACAAAGAAAACTGGAAAGAACACTCAACTACACTGTATATTGGAAGAAAACTCACATGAAACAGTACCTTCATGTGTCTAGCTGTCATCACCCACCACAGAGGGAAGGAGTGCTAAACAAACTGAACCACAGAGCTCATGTGATCTCCTATGAAGAAAGCCTAAGACCTGAACTGGACCACCTCAGGGACACATTCCCGAAAAACAGCTATAGTGACCATCAAATTGAAAGCTCCTTCAAACAAAACACCACATCACAGCTAAAACTCAATAAAGACCAATTGAAGGAGATGGGTGAACCACCTGCTGGCAAAAACCAAACCCATTTTAGGGACAGTAAAAAATGATCTGGGACTCTGAAAATCTGGAGTGTATGACAAACCAAGCAAGTATGGGACAGCACATGTCAGATAAACCATTCACACAAATTACGAAAAGTGCATAGAACAGCACACTGAACTCCAGCAACCCTCAAAATTAGCAATTTCTGAACATTGTCTTGAAACCAATCACAAAATGAAATATGAAGACACAAAAATTCTGCTAAACATGTCCCACTATTGGGATTGCGTACAAGGAGGCTACTGAATTTTGGCTACATGAGAACCATGTTAACAACAACAATAGATTTCAGTTTAGTCAAGCGAGGGATCCAGCATTGAAAATCTCCAAAAGCAGTGGAAACAGAACACTGAGTATGGGAAAGGCGGAGTGCAGACTGAGGTCTGCCACTCAAATCCTGAGCTCGAGCTAACCCAGCACTGCTGCCTGCACATCACGCGATCCATATGTGGGTTCAGTGGAAGGGGGATATGACCAGAATATATACCATACCCGAGGGTCCAGGCTGTCAGTCAGCAGGAGTAGCCTGATGATGATGGTATGTTACATTGTTGAATATTTGTTCTACAACAATCAATCAATGCAGCTACACACCCACAAGATTTTTTTTAAGCAGCATATTCAGTGGGAAATCCTACGAATACACATTCTATGGTTCTTCATGCTCCATGTTCTTCTAACATACAATTGTGTACCTGTTTCAATAATTCATCCCACAACACAGTTGGTACAACACAAGGCTTATATAGCACTCTGTTGTGCGTACAATGAATTGTGGTTGTACTGCTTGCACTTTGGGCCACTCTGCAGTAGTGGAATCTACCCACAGCAATACATTTATCTTCCGACTTAGACCATCATACATTACACCATACACAGGGTTCAGTATTTCCCCTCCTTCGTACAGTAGCTCTTTTCCACTCTATTCAGCTGATAGGAAGCATTGGTAGATGACTGTTCTGCTCCATCAGCTTCGTGACTCAATACACTTTGTCAACATTTCTCTCAATTTATTGAATGCATCTATTTCTTCTGATGACCAGTTAAATTTCACTTATTTCTTCAATTTTGGTACAAACTTTTGATAATAATTCACTAGGCCTAAAAGAGTTTGCAACCTCTCCTCCATATGCAGTGTCAGAAGATCCTATACCACTTTTAGTCAGTTCATTCAGACTCCCTCACAGTCATATGCACTGAATATTGGACTTCCTGTAGTGTAAAGTGATATTTCTCTACACCAAGTGTTAGGTACATGGCACGCAACATTGAAACACCTCCCTTTTTTCATAACACATGCCCTTTCATGTCCTCTGTAAAGACAGTTACGTCATCCAGACATATTCCACAGTGTCTTGACTTTAATCCTCACAGAACTGTGTTTCATGAATGCTGAAATGTGGCTGGCATTTTCTTTAATCTGCATGGCATACATCGATATTGATAATGTCCTGATGGAACTGTAAATGTTATTTTTGGCTAGTCTTCTGAAGATACTTCTATCTGATGATAACTCGCTCCACAGATTCATCACAGACAAATACCGGCACTGCCCCAGATTAACCAAAGTTTCTATTATATTTGGGTTTGGATAAATGTCTGTAACCATGCACCTATTAAAATATCTATCATCACAACAATACAGGTATTTTTTTGTGCCATCCGTACTCTTCTTCAGACTGATCACCCTTGGTATCCTATAAAGTCTGGTATTTTCCCCATTAACACAATCTCATAATTGCTGATTAAGGAACTCTTCCAGCATCATTTGCAAATGGTGGGATATTCTGTACAGTTTACAACACACAGGCAGTTAATTCCCATGTGGGATTCTATGCTCTGTTACCAGGGATCACTAGCAAATATCCATGAGAATCAAACACATCCATAAATTTTAATAACTACTAATCCATTTCTAACTTTTTCATTCCTTCCAAGAATTTTAACTTTTCCCATAATTCGGTTAAATTTGTGGCTTGCTTATGCGCAGGATCCAAGTTTGCTCCATCCAAATCATCTTCTTCTAAAACCTACAAACTGGCAACTGTTAACTCTCCAGACAACATGTCCGTGAACCCAAAGTTTAAAAGATCGAAGGAAGACATTGAATCAATTCTGGGGCATGCTGGTAGATTTGTTAGTAGAAGGTTCACCCAACATTTGAGTGTTATGGAGATGCTTCAAGAACTCAGGTAGGAATCCATGAGAGGGAAGACGTGTTCTTATCCTGAAACACTACTGATGCAATTTATAGTATTCACACAACTTTCAGGACAGACAATTGCAGCTGACTGCAGAATAATCTACTGCCCCTAAAGTACATTGCACCGAAGGAACACAAAGACGTAAGGGAAATTGAGGTTTGTATGGAGGCAAACAGAAAGTGATTTTTTCCCCTTGCTCAATTTGTTAGTAGAAAAGAAAAGGAAAGGAAATGATTAGTAGTGGTACACCACACAGTGGCTTGCGAAGTATGCACAGTCTCCCAGCAGGAATGGTCAATATTCAGGGATATGAGAGGAATGATCGATATGCCCTATATTGAATGGTTCTGAGACAGAACACATTTAATGTACATCAGTGAAATGTATTAATGGAAGAAAATTATGATTATCATTTAACCAGGACAAAATTCAAGTTATGTGATATTTTTGTCAATGTGAAGATTGTGGACACACAAATTTTCAGCATGTAATGTTCACTATACACATGTTTGTGGGGCACTGATAGTGCAGAAAGTCACCATATGCAAGTAGTAAGACTACACTGCACCATTTCAACTTTGTGATGCTGTTCATTCACAGGTTGCTTAACTAAATGTTCAGAAGAAAAGTGAGAATTTGGAAGAACAGCCATTTCAACACAGTGTGCTAAAAACTCTGATGAACACTCTATAATACAGAATTCATTGAGCAAACTACACTAATGGTATTCTTTAACAGCAGCAGCAGAGCACTATCATTGTAGAATCCATCTACATACACTGTACTGCCATAGTCTTCTTTAGTGTGGATATGTGTACAAACACAGTCAACCAATGCTTCTCTCTCAAATACTCTAAATCCACCATACTACTTCATTCACAACACACTTTGGACAAATGCACACTTAACGGACTGCTTTAGTGGCAGATAAATATCTCAAGCCAAGACCAAACAATACCTCTATGCAAGAATATCAACAATGTAGGAAAAGACAGATTGCTACTTACTGTAAAGAAGACTTATCAAGTTGCAGACAGGCACAACTACAAGACAGTCATGCAAATCTTCCCCTCCCCGCAGTCTTCACTAGTAACGCACGTCTGCCGCAACCCCTCCCCCCGCCAACACACGCCCACACAAGCACAAACGCGCACACATACACCCACGCACGCACGCACACACGCACACACACACACGCACATGCACAGAGAGAGAAAGAGAGAGAGAGAGAGAGAGAGAGAGAGAGAGAGAGAGAGAGAGAGAGAGAGAGAGAGAGAGAGAGGACTGCCAACTCCGGAATTTTGGGCCAGCAAAGAGGTTGAAAGCAATGAGATAGGTTGGTCTGGAATATAATGCCAAAGAGACTGGATGGATAAGACATAGATGGGTGCCTCTATCTCAAAAACAACTTAATGGTTGGCAGTGAAAACCTCGTAACCCCTTTTATCTCTGAAAACCTCAGAATTGCAGTACCCAGCAACACCATTAACAAACAGAGATTTTAAAGAGCATGGATTTCTCTAATCTGTCAATAACCAATGTCCTACTATATAGTTACACATGTAGCAACTCTACCTGCAACATTTTATATTAATTTTTAAGACCTGTTTTTGTTTCTCCTGTAAAACTTAACATAATGGAGTTTTGAGGTTCTCATTGCCTACTAATGAAATGTACATTAAATAAGTTTGATCCTGAAAACCATTTGGAATATGGCATATGTCTGTATGAAGTTTTTCACTTCAAATGAGCATTCCTCTCCTATGCCCGAATATTGACCATCTCTCATGGGGCACCCTGTATACTTAGATGTGGGTTTACCTGTTTTGTTGGGCAGTATCTCCTCCTGTACAATTCCTGCGCGTGTGTATCACACTCATGCATATGAAACCTCGTACCCTATCTACTTCCTCATTTCACTTTAGTGGCTGTACCACACACCATACATTTACCAGCAAATTATCTCCTGTGCTCATCCACCGTGTTTTTCCTGTATCTTGTGGTACAATAGTGCATGAATTAATCCTTAGTTGAATTGCACACCATATAATTGGTTATGCGTGCATCACTCATGAAGCATGTGAAAGTGTGGCTCTACCCACAGTTCCTTGATGCTCAGCTAAAAACTTTAACCCCAAGTTTGCACAGTAAGCATCATCTATATGAGGCAAAACTTCTGTGTATATCTGGAAATGTCTTGCCCCATCCCAGATACACAAAGTCACTGAACTTAGTGAATGCACATCACTTCCACCCACCTCACATAACGTATATCATGGTGGACCCAAATTCCTTCCTCCTCCCCCCCCCCCCCCCCCATTAGATTCAAATTTACCACATACACCTACAAAGCTGTGTCTAACAAAAACTTAGAACCTCTTCCATTCACTAAGCCATGTATGCAAAATTCCAGCCCTGCACATTTTAATTGAGCTTGTATTTACTGGCAATGCCACTCAGCAACCCTGGAGCCCACACTGCCATTTAAAGGTTTCTGTCTGCAGTCCCATTCCCAACTTCCAGCTTGCCCATGTTTCTTACACTATAGCTGACAGAACTCTTGCGATGTGAGGCCTGACTGCAAACAATGGTAACACTTGACTTGCACAAAAAAATTCCTCTTTTACTGCACAATGGTCACTATCTAGTTCTTCCAAGTGGTGTTGCACTTCCTATGGCTTCAGTGATTTTTTTTTTTTTTTTTTTTTTTTTTTAATGTCTCTGTTTCATGTTCTTGATAAATTGGGTGACAACTCAGACAAATATGCATCCAAAGCTCACCATCCTACCTCTTGCAGCAGGATACTATTGGTATCATTGCTCCTTGTCAGCTCATATGCATTGACATTTAGCTCCCTAATCCTGTACACAAAATTTTCAGCGGCCACACTGTTTTTGCAATACAGTATTCAATTGTTTCTTGTAATACCTGCAGCCATTCTTCCTCCTTTGTCACTGTAACAAGACTGCCACCACAATTTCAAATGTCTGAGAATTCCTCAACTCCTCATGATACAACACACCCATTTTAGCACCTGCCACAAAACTTAACTTGGCCATATGCAACAGTTGCTCTTCCAACCAACTCCAAGCTTAATGGTTTTTAATAAGTTGTCAATGAACACTAATGCATCCTCAAATGGCTCTGAGCACTATGGGACTTAACTTCTGAGGTCACTAGTCCTCTAGAACTTAGAACTACTTAAACCTAACTAACCTAAAGACATCACACACATCCATGCCCAAGGCAGGATTCAAACCTGCAGCCATAGTGGTCACGCGGTTCCAGACTGTATCACCTAAGACCGCTCGGTCACACCGGCCGGCAATGCATCCTCCCCTTCCTTAACCAGAAAAAGAGCAATTAGGTTAGTGCTAAGAGCATCTAGGATGGGTACTGACATAATGGATGAGAAATCAGCCTCTGTTACTGCATCTAGATGCTTACATAACTCTGTATTGCCTTCCAGCATTTGTAAGATCTGTTTTAACAACATCTGAACTGTCTCTGCAGTGGTAACCCCCTCCACCCCTGATTTGACCATTGCAAAGCCTGTGATCATAATTAAAGGAAAAGCTATAATGAGAAAGGAACCAAGACCTATATTACAGTCACATTTTGTGACATTAAAAACCTCTAATTCTTATGTCCGAGTGTTTAGCATGGAGATTCTCTATGTTTCCTGATATAATTCCCAAGCCCCATACACTTAAAACTAATCACTGTAGATGACTAGGCACATGGAATACTGTGCCCAACAAGTTACACTGTATCCATCTAACTGGGTGCAAACCACCAACTATGCTCTCTAAAAGCACTGACTAACCCCCTTTAAAAAGGTAAAATTTCCATCCAACTTTCCAATCCAGGCAATTAAACATGGCATGATCAACCCAACTGTATGGCAAAAATAGTTTACTTCCATCCACCACACCGAAATAGAGCTGCAGATCATTTCTTTGTGATGTCATTCATTGTTGCTGGGCCTTTTGACACTAAATGCACTAACATTATTGATGCTGACGCCAGTATTAACCATAAAAGGTCGCTTATGTTGCAGAATGTCATGTGCAGGATCTGTGGATTGCATTCTTCTTCTTCTACCACCACCACCACCACCACCACCACCACCACAAGAGATCAAAGTCAATGTCGGTGTCGGTATCAGTATCCTATTGGCTTGTCATGTCATGGAGACAGTAACATATTACCTCAGCAGCATACGTGGTCCCACAAGTATGCACTAAGCAGTGGGTTACTCCACAGCACAACAGTATTGGCTGGAACAAGGATGGTGTCAGCACTGAAGTAGAAAAGCTTCACTTCACTGGAATGCTGGCAGTTCTCAACAGTTAAGCAGATACACAGGTGCCCAGTGTGGAACCAAGGATTCTGAGCGTCAGATGATGACACCCTGGATGTGACCTCCACTTGGCGGCACTGGTCCCAAGACCCAGAACCATCAGGTCTAGCTGCCAGCTCAGAGCAACAGCTAGCTGATGATGCTGCTTGGTGAATTTGAAGCTGCTCAGACCAATATTAGACCATCAGCTGGAATAAATACTGTCACACCACCGGGTGCAGTCCACGAACAAATTAAAGTACAAGAACAAGAGCTGTTAATGACTTACTGGTGAACATTTATTGTTGCTCTGGCCAGCTGTGTTGTGGCAGCGGCCTGCCTGAAGTCAGGAAATGAACTTTTGATCTCTTAGGTTTTCTAGGTGTAATTGATTAATGGTGTGCTTTCAAGTGTTCAGCTGAGTTTTATGCACAGTATTTCAATGACCAAATCCGTCGTCATCTTCAGATGCCATGAGTGGTGCTGTAATGTGTACTAACTGCCTGGACTCCAACCAAACTGTGAGCTACTGTGAGGCTAGCACTGCTATTTATAGCTTACTGTGAATTTAATTCCCAATACCCACTGCACTCTTTGATGCTCTTTTGGTTTCAGTGCCTACAGTGATGTTCCACGAAATGCACATTCTAAAGAAGAGGGAAGATTGGGTTTAACAACTCGTCAATGAGGTCATTAGAAACAGAGCACTAGCTCAGGTTGTGTCAAGGATGTGGAAGGAAAGGAACCATCCCGACATTTGCCTGGAGTGATTTATGGAAATCATAGAAAACTTAATTTCGATGGCCACACACAGATCTGAACCAAAACAAACACAGCACTTTCAGCGCTAGTCGATGTGATAATGGGTGAGATCTCAATAAATTTTGTACCACAACAAAATCTTGCTGTAACTGAAACCCTCATTCCTGCTTATAGCCTCTTTTTTTTCTTTTTTGCCTTGATAGACTGAGCAATTACGCTAATCCAAAAGCTTAGAGCATGCACCAAGATGCTGGTCTCATTGGGTTTCATTTCATCAATGGACATAGGGGTTGTCAGGACCTGATTCTGCAATAAACGGCGATATGGGACTAACGATAGTTCAGTCTGGTCGGAGCCCAACTAACTGCAACTGAAGACAATGCTAGGGTTGGTCATCAAAATACTGTACAGAGCCTGATAAATACATCAGGCAGTCAAATTGACTATTTTCAATTTCAATCCATTTGTAATGTAATTTTTTTAACTAATACAGAAATAAGTCACAAAATTTTGGAAGTTATACTGCAGAATTTACAGACTTACAACTATACTCACTGATCATTGTCTGACCTCTTATTTTGTTACACAGCTGTGTAACCTGACAGTACTGCTAATGCCCAGTTATGCTACATGTGACGTAGCAATAGGTGCTGAAGCTTGTAAGTTGATTATTGGATCTCCCTATAGCTGGAGTGGTTGGTTGAGTGCAAGTTGTGTTACAGATATTGACTCTGAAGCTGTCAAGCAAAAAAGTAACTGAATATTTTGAATGTCTGCACTTAGTTTCAGAACAGCAGACTGAACACAGTGAAACTGAAAGAGAAGGTGAAGCAAGTAGGTATTCCAGACTGTGGTGACAAGTGGAAGTAGTTGTGATGTTACCACAAATGTTGTAACATTGACTGTTATGGCAGCAACTATTCCTTCAAAATCAGTAAATCACTGAAGGAGGGATGACAATACAGCAGACGAAAAATTTTTTGTGCGTCATCTGGAATACATAAATAATGGCGCATGATGAGGTTTTTAGATAGTATCTTGAACTAGGGTTTCAAATTTTGATTAGCAGTTGATGTACGGAACAATGTCTATTCAGCAGCTTACAAAGGTGGGGAAACATGAACAACAACCAGGTAATCAAAACCTGTCTGAAGATGTTATTTCAACATTTATGCACTGAGCCTTAGAAATGGAAGGAATTTAACATCAGATAATATTTTTCACATTTTTCCAATATTGGAGAGTACGATATAAGCCAAGCACGGCCAGTGAACTATTTACAAAGATATATCAATAAAAATGTCATATGCCAATATATGAAACAACTGTAATGAAGTAAAGAGCGAAGACTAGAAAAATACGAATGTTCTCACTATGCACACATCACTCAGGTGTAGAAATAAGGAATGATTCAGAACATGTTGGATAAGCTATAGAATTCTGTTGTACAATAAAACACAGATTGAATATACTGGTCAAAATACCTAGAAAACAGTGAACGAAAACTACATCACTGAAATTGGCCAGTACAGATATTTTACAATAAATTGAACATTGCCGTAGTAGGTGTACGGAATCTTCACAGAGTGGTTACAAAGAAAAATATCACCTGTAAGCAGTTCATGCAGGATCCCTGCTAAGAATCAATACATGAACATAGGTGCCAAAAGGAGTTTCCTACTATCACGAATGGGTGAGACAATGAACCAGTGAGCAAGAACGACTGATGGTGGTGTAATGAGTCCAAATGCAAGAACAAGAAGATTGATGTATGTGACACCATCAAGAAACCTGTGTGCATAAAATGTACTCTGTATCTCTGCATTACATTGTTGGCACTCAGGTCTCTGATAACAAAACACATTTTTACTTTGTATTGTAAACTCAGGAAGAGAAGTGATCAACTGCAAATGAAACTGCTGTACTTGAGTTTGAATGTTATTTTCATAGACAAAGATTTTCTCTGATAACTATGTGTTAAAACTGAAGAAAATGTTAGTTCTACCAATACAGTCCATTCAACCGCTGTCCCAGTTTTACGCATACGAAAAGTGTATAAAGTCTATGTATGAACTGCTTAATAAGCATATAAAGCATTCTAATGTCAACTAGCTGTTTACCAAAGAGCCAGCGGAGACAACAGTATTTAAAAAAAAAAAATAATTTGCAAATCGAAACAGGAATATAGCAAATACCATTAGATTACTCTTTATTGCATTACTTAAATCGTTCAGGTACCTTCACATCTGATTAACTCAGTACTTCTCCAAAGCCAATACCATTATTAGAAGCAAATTTATGAGCACAAGCAGCCTGTGAAACCTTATTGAAGGGGGGGAGGGGCAAAGAGAGAGAGAGAGAGAGAGAGAGAGAGAGAGAGAGAGAGAGAGAGAGAGAGAGAGAGAGAGAGAGAGAGAGAGAGAGAGGGGGGGGGGGGGGGGAGATAGATAGATAAAGGAAAAAAAAACAATGAAAGAAAGAGAAAAAAACAATGAAACAAAGAGAGAATCAATTTTGAACAGTGAACAAGGTCAAGTCATTTGTTTGTGGAGGGAAAAAGGGGGTAGATTAGCCTCATCACTTTACTGCTTAGCAGCAGGAAGAACAACGTTTCCATATCAAAGGAGTATGTTACAGTTCTATTCCTTGGTCAAAATGTAGTGTGGTAGTGGTAAACAGTTTTCAAAACTATCAAGGTTGGTAATTGTTGTGTCATAAAATATCCAGTAACATCTAAGACAAATGTGACACCATTTTGATCTCTCAAACTGCATCAAAGATGGAAAGAGCCATCTACTGACTCATGATCATTTGATTCGCAACACACAGTGAACGTGACATTAAAGACAATATCATTTCGTCTCAGAGTGAACTGGAGGTTACATAGTGTAAGTTCTGCATTCACAAGGACAGGGTTGTGGATAAGGGTGAGGTTGAATTTTGCGAGAATTATTTGAAAACTTGCTGAAAATGTTTACGAACTATTTTTTTGTTTGCCTCTATCACCCCTGTTAGTGAGATATCTTGCCGATTTGCAACCAAGAAAAGCTCAAGCCAGGGAGCATTTAATCCAGTCACATATATTCAACAGGATTGATTGTGTCTCAACAATGTAAGTTTATTTTTGGAAACTCTCGAAATTAGTTTCAAAAGTTGATCTATAATTAGAAACGCTAGGTCACCATTCTTGCATGTGAATTAAAGCAGCAGCTCATTGTATCCTCAGTTGGTACACTCACTGCAATTTTTGAAACCATTGGTATCTTCCACTTCTTTGAAAAGTAGGGACCTGCCCGCTTCATTATTTACGCGTTTATTACAAAAAGTACTGGTACTTAACAATAGGCTCCCTGAGTAATAAATAGTTAGACTGGTTCTGTAATACACTATGTGATCAAAAGTATCCGGACACCCCCAAAAACATATGTTTTTCATATTACGTGAACTGTGCTGCCACCTACTGTCAGCTACTCCTTATCAGCAACCTCAGTAGTCATTAGACATCATGAGAGAGCAGAATGGGGTGATCCACTGAACTCACAGACTTCGAATGTGGTCAGGTAATTGAGTGTCACTTGTGTCATAAATCTGTACGCAAAATTTCGACACTCCTAAACATCCCTAGGTCCACTGTTTCAGATGTGATAGAGAAGTGGATATGTGAAAGGACAAGTACAGCACAAAATCATACAGGCCAACCTCGTCTGTTGCCTCACAAGAGACTGCCTATTGCACATTACGGCCCTCTTCAACTGTCGGCCGACATCTATCCAGATCATCACACACGAATTCCAAACTGCATTAGGATCCTCTGCAAGTAATATGACAGGTAGGCGAGAGGTAATAAAACTTGGATTTCATGGTCAAGCGGCTGCTCACAAGCAACGCGTCACACCTGTAAATACCAAACGACGTCCCTGTTGGTGTAAGGAGCGTAAACATTGGACAATTGAACAGTAGAAAAACGTTGTGTCGAGTGACGAACCACGATACACAATGTGGCGATCTGATGGCAAGGTGTGGGTATGGTAAATGCCCAGTGAACGTCATCTGCATGCATGAGTAGTGCCAACAGTAAAATTCAGAGGCTGTGGTGGTGTGTTTTTCGTAGAGGGGGCTTGCACCCCTTCTTGTTTTGTGAGGCACTATCACAGCACATGCCTACATTAATGTTTTGAGTACCTTCATGCTTCCCACTGTTGAAGAGCAATTCGTGGACGGTGATTGCATTTTTCAACAAGATTGAGCACCTGTTCATAATGCACGGCCAATGGTGGAATGGTTACATGACAATAACATCTCTGTAATGGCTTAAGGGCCTGCACGGACTCCTGCCTTGAATCCTATAGAACACCTTTCGGGTGTTTTGGAATGCCGACGTCATGCCGGGCCTCACTGACTGACATAGATACCTCTCCTTAGTGCAGCACTCCATGAAGAATGGGCTGCCATTCTCCAAGAAACATTCTAGCACCTGATTGAATATATGCCTGCGAGAGTGAAAGCTGTCATCAAGGCTACGGGTGGGCCAACACCATATTGAATCCCAGCATTACCGATGGAGGGCACCACAGACTTTCAAGTCATTTTCAGCTAGGTGTTCGGATACTTCTGGTCACATAGTGTATGTTCTAATTTGTACGGAACATTACAGATCGCTTCTAGAATAATCAACTTCTTCCTTTGCACTTAAAAGTAACTGAAACAACAAGAAAGAAAACAGCAGCAGCAATATTCCTGTCTGTATTGATACCAGAAAACATTTTATCTGCATATGTATATATGAAGAATTCTTGTTTGGAAGACTAAGTTACCTTTTGGCTCATCTTCAACTGTATCAGTCTTTTCTATGCTTTTCATTCTTAATAGTAGTTTGTTTTGCCAGATGTCAACATGTTTTGAAAATCTGTTCTCATTTGTGTGTTTCATACTTAATTTATAAGTTACTGGCAATGACAACTCATTCCTTAGAGTGAGCATTGTTGTAAGTACTGAAGACCAAATATTACACAACATACTTTTATTAAATTAAGAAGTCACAGAATGTTTAAGGAACACAAAGAATTTTTTTTTTTTTAAATCATTAATCATTCTTCAGTTGCATTAACCATGTGCTGTTGAAAGAAATACTGATGTGTAAGTAAGGTAAACAAGATTCTTTAAGCCCACTCCTAAAAAAAATTTAAAAATGCAAATTTCATTGATGGTTGTCAATTTCTACGACTTTCTTTTATGAGATACTGATGTATACATCAGATACCTGCAGATATTGAATATGACATTCATTGGGTAAAGTGATATTTGCTGCTAAGCCTTGAAAATCTTGTATCAAGTTGCAGTGAAAAATTTAAAAGAGTTATGGAATCTGATAGAAAAAATTATTAAACATAACATTTTCCAAAAATTTAAAATATAAAGTAGCTGACTAAATTACAACATTTTCAACAGGTGGGTATGGAGTACCACCCCTCCCGATTCTGAGAGGGTTAACCACTAACACAACATATCCTGACATTTAATTGTAATATATTGTACCAACAGTGATGCACTTCTGAGAGATCCTCAACGCACCTGGTGTTTTGAAACGGCACACACTCATAGGGTGCAAGTTACAATGTAAAACCCACCAAATACAAGAATCAACTAATAATGGCAGAATCCAATTTGGCATCTCCCAAATTATCACTAACACTGATATACACTTCTTGCCACCTTTGATAGAGCTTATAATGTCAAAATGACACATTCACCTCCAGTGTTGTGAACTAAGTGTTACCATAAAATATTGTATCCATGAACAGCAAAAATCGGGGTATGTAAAAGTGACTTAATTGTAAATACACCTACCTAACACACAGTAAAGGTGTCAGAAGATATTAAGTATACTGTGAAATTACTATAAAAGGAACACAATAAATGACAGTGTTAGTCACAGGACGCAGTAAAAGAGGACTTCGAAGAGAGTCCAGCTGTCTTCAGTGCCATTATTTCAAAACTTAGTAAAGGAGACTCTACTCCATTACAGTGATAAACATTCTCAGAACTCAGGACTTACATCTGTTGAATTTGTAGTTGCCAGAAAAAAACACTTTTGACATTGTGAATAGAAGACTATATGAAAGAACAGCTTCATACAAATAGAGCTTGAAATAATAAGTGAAATACGAAATGAAAACTGAATTGCAATGATCCAGCTGCTTATCAGGAAGCACCTGCTATCAGTACTACTGAAAACCTTATAATCTGAAATTAAGGTAGCACTGAACAACGCTCATAGAGTTAACATTACAATGACTGTGTACATATTCACACTGCATCCCAACTTCAAGAAACTTTGAGTTCCACATCTTTATAACAAAAATATATAATACCACATTATGATGTCACTAACGTCTACATATACAAGAAGTTGGTGTCACATGTAAGATAGTGACTAGAATATGTAAAGACAAGTAAAGTTGAATGGCACTGTCAGATCGAAGACTCTCAAGGGAAAGTTCAGCCATCTGTTTCTCTGTCTTTCACCTAAATTAATACTTTTCCTCCACCAAGTGCAAGGATAGTGTACTTAAGCGAATCTGATAAATGTAGGTGACATCAATGCATGCAGTCTGGTGTCATGTATATGGGAGGAAAAGGGTGAAATCTGAGCTAGCAGATTGGTTGCTCCTCTCAAATAGCACCAATGTGACTACTGAGCCTAACGTTTGCATCCGATGAACTTGTTGCCATTAACAGCACCACAAGCCCCCACATCAGAGACTGTGGAGAGGTTTGGAATTTAATTCAGGGCACTGATGCAAAAACTGCTGCTCAGGAACTTTGTGATACCAGTCCTCTCCTTTGCCATTTAGGCAAAGGGAAAGCAGCCAACAGCATGTGGCATACCCAAACAGTTCTCCATTCAAGTACCAGCCACATCCAATAATTCTTAACTTCCCTGACCTCGCAAGACCCAGAGTATTCAACAATGCAAAGCTGTTGGAAATTAAGAATACAAATAAATCCCACATCATCATCATCATGCCCCTACCCTTATCCTTTTATTACTTATTTTTGCCTGAGGGGAGCATACGGCTTCTGTAAAACCCAAGGTAATCCTCTGTTCCATATTATGCTCTTAAATTGACGGCCACAGGTCACCTCCTTCCACACACACCTTCTATGGCCCACAGAGATACAATGTAATGTCAATCAAGGAGTAATGTTCTGGGACTCCTTTGTAAATAAACTTAAACCACAATGTTGGTCACCCACACCTGCAATATAAGTTGTGTGTCGCACGGAGTGACTTATCACTGACAGGACAGTGGACTGTCGAGACAGTATAGCAGCGTGGCATTTATAGTAATTGCCTCACTGATGCAAAACATGATATAGGGTTTACCGTACAGCACAGGGCAGAAAAAGATGCACACCAATAAAGGAACACATATCAAGTCAAGATGCAGAAATTATATTCTAATGAAAACATTAATTTGTAGTATGGAATGTGAAAATACAAAATTACAAACATAAAAAAAGAAAAATTTAATTAGGTTTCAAATGTTTACATGCCCCTTCAACAATCAAGGTTGAAATAAGCTGATTATTCTGTGCAAGCTGCATTTCACAAATACAATTTATTCTGTAAAATTGTCTCAATCCAATTTTCATTATTAAAATTTTGCAGCTTGAGTTTTCAAATGTTTTACAGTTTAATTATATGAGCAGTTTTGAGTAAATTGATATTTAAATAAAAAACAGCAAAGAATTGCACAGAATTATTTATATATTTGCATATATATATATTCATATAATATATATACTAATTTTTATTGTAATTTCCATAGGTTCTTTACATTGTATCCATATATTTATACCCATACAAATAAAAAATAAAACCATATCTTATAAAAGTAACAACAATAAAAAATTAAGCGTTTCATAACATTTAAAATTTGAACTGTGTGTATTCATAGGAATAGAAGTAAAAAATATGGCTGTTTATAATCCTGCTGAGCTATCACCTCCTGAACTTTAATATGATTACTCGAAGAACTGACACCACATACAATTTATTTTTTATGACGAAACACTAAACATGGAGAGGTACATGAGAATGTAGACCTCATGTCCAAAACTGATTTTGTCTAGTTAAATAAGAAACCCAAATATAAAGACTGTATCTCAAAACTGCAACCAACATGCCAGAAAGTACACTAATTACAATACTGCAAGATTTAAAACTTTAACATTTTTGAAAGATGCTTTAATAATGCCACATCCAGAAATTTTGCCCGATTTCTCTCAGCCATATTGGAGAAAAAATTGCACTTAAAACGTCACTGAAAGAATTCTTTACAGCTCTCTGTGACATAGAATACACATGCTCTATAACATACTAATATTTGAACACATTGCAGGTATTCATGCACTAAGCTACTGGCACCCATTTCCGTATTTGTCACTGTGAATCGTTAACCATGACAGTTTTCATTTGAATGTGCCAAGTGACTTACTGTTAACATAATTTTGTACTTCACAAAAGTTAATAAAATAACAAAAAAATTGGAAAACATGGCAGTAATCTGTATCGTTCAAGTATCAACTAATTTAAACAATTTAAAGTCTTGGCAGTGGTAAATGAGTGGTCATCGTCCAATATCAAGTTCAAAATTTTTCATCTTTGTGTTAAAAAATGGAGTTCCTCATTTTTGATTCAATAAATCACTTATTAGCTAAAAAAAGGAATAAGAAAACCATAAAGGCTTGCACAAATCTTACACCTCGCACTGTGCTCTGCCAATGTTCATAATCCATTATTTGTTTATCACTGGTCAAATAAAAAACGTATGACCACTCTTATGAAAGTTTCGAAGATACACTTATCACTCCGCCAATAAGCACGTTAAGCCATGAAGTTGATGCATTTTGCATCACCACACTTTGTTGCATTTTAATTCCTAATCAACAAGGTTTCTCATAGACCAAGCCTTTTTAAATTGCTACGAAGTGTTTGCCGATTCTTGTTGTCACCACTCCAAGATTTCGATTTGGACCGGAATAATCTTAAATCAGACTCAAATTTTGGATCACGCATTGGTTGATAAGCACGAGGTTCACATAAGTCACTATGGTTTTCGAAGAAGTTTTTATAACCGCCATCCAGCAAATAGATCTCTGGATAATTCAGTGCTGGATAAATGTCTTTATTCCTTGTTCTATCACAGTTGCGCAGAAATCTTGTCCTGTGGGGGAGAAAAAAATAGTGAGATTAAAATAATGATTGAACTCTAAGAACAGCACAACACAAACAGGTTAAAATTTTATTTTATATTTAGCTGAATTAGTGCTGGTGTTCAGTTAAAAGATGAATGAGAAATAAAACTTTAAGAGAATAAGTCAGAAGTAAAGAAAATTGCCAGTGATACCTATGTTTCAGGATTTTTTTTACTGTAGCAGAGACAAAACATGGAGAAACAAAGAGTAACTGTGATAGTAGTGTGAAGAAGAAAACTGGAGGAAGAATCTTAACTGGGGAGGGGGGAGGGATCAGTACTGAAGGCACCTCCTCACACAATAACAGCCTCATTATGTAAAGATTGTAGAGAAACGGAGGAGGAAGCTGTAATACTATTACTTTTCCAGGGTTCTATACCACAAAAACTTACATATGGCTGACTCCATATGTATCTAGAGCATGCATCTCCTGAATACACAAATGGTAGCAAACAAACTATACAAATTGAATTTGAGTGGTATACAGAGAGATGGTGGTACAATGAAGTCATTACATATGAGTGAAGTCAAAGCTAAGATAAAATTTACGTCTGGTTAACAAAAATACAGCTCAAGCACAGATGCAAGTACTTCTAAAGTGTGCATACAGAACTTGCCCTTAAATGCAAAACTGCCTATCTGCTCATACAGCTTCTTCAATAGAGCTATCAGCAAGTGATTGCATAATTAGTATGCTTTTCAGCAACAGGAGGAAATTTTCATGCTTCTACTAAGACAGTACACAGAAAGATATTACTTCCAGTTGAACTGGGCACCACGCAGACCCACTTATACTCACTCAACTATAAATGCCAAATCTCATGAGCTGATGACAACACATGTCTTTGGTAGACATAATTCCATTTTTTACCTGTAGGTACATGCTTTGTTACTTAATGTACTGTTGTTGAAAAGTAACAGAGCAACCATGAAAATTTATACAGAAAACTTTACTGCTATTTAGCGGGCATAAATCAGTGAGATGCTTATGAATTCTAATTTCAGACCTGTGTTTGGCAATTTTTGTTTATCTGCTGTTTGAAACATCTTGCTGCTGCCCGCCTATACAACTTGCGGAAAGTTAGAGTTGATACTCTGTGTCTATCATTATTTGCATGGTTCATTCCCATTTCCATCTATTTGCCACAAGCAAACGATAACAATGATTACTCGGGAATATTTGTTACAAGTCTACCCTGCACTGACCTCCAAATACCTTTCTTAGAAACAGTTCATATTGATCAAGTTATTATTGGTAACATTTAAAACTTTTATTTTCCTCTTCAGAAAGGCACACAAATTATGGAAGCTACAGTACACAATACCTAAAGTTAACTACAATGAAATGAACACCCTTAGCTGCTTACAGATGTTGACATACGTCAACGGGGACAGATGAAAATGTGTGCCCCGACCAGGACTCGAACCCGGGACCTCCTGCTTACATGGCAGACCCTCTATCCATCTGAGCCACCGAGGACACAGAAATCCCTGCAGTTGCACTTTCCTCTGTGTCCTCTCTCTGGCATGCCACCCGCGAAACCCACATTCTGAACATATTGTCCCGCACTACATTCATAGTGCCCCCGCCCATTATTCTAACGAGCTGCATGGTCACCGCTGGTATCTGTTCTTTTGGACATGTCCGAAAGAACAGATACCATCTTATACGAAGATCCTCCACAGTTGCAGACGGCTGGGGATAGCTGATTCATGCACCTACTCAATCAATCACGAAACGTGATTTTGTAAACATCTCTACTGCAACACTGAGGTGTTGACATGGCTCTATTGAGAGCAGCGAACTGCTGGGGATCTTCTTATGCCAACTCAACAATAATGTAATTGAAGTATATGCTTCATATCACTTTCATTGAAAAAATTCTTAGTATTTACTAAACTGAAGAATTAGATACTTACATATTAGGCCCCCTTTCTGATGAAAATTCACAGTGGAATATCAGTATATTTCGTTTTTCATCTGAAGATACATTTTGATCATCTCCATTGGAGCTGCGGGTGGAAGGTCTTTGAATGTCAACAAATTCCTTCCATATCTGGTCTTTCGTATACAAGTTTCTAGCACCCTGTATGTGTCCTCCATCATACTCATATGGATACCTGGAAAATACATGTTTGCAAAATTAACATTTACCTATAAGCAACATGCCAAGAACAAAAATCATCTGACAATTACAGTTTAGAAAATCAACTTTTGCCTCTCATATAAATTACAATTTTTATATCAATCTCTTAGTTACTTGCATTTTGATACCTGCACGTAAGCTATGCCACACACAAAAAATCTAATGGTTAAGGAATTACTGAACACAACCAAGCTGCAACTTTGTGAAGATAGAAAAACTGTGCTGCTCCTCACTATAGTGAATTATATCTAACTGGGAGGAGGGGGAAGAGCCATGTTCTTAAATGCCGATGACAAACCAGTAACTAACACTTCCAAACAAAAAAGGGCACATAAATAAAATAAAGATAATTTTGCACTTTTGTACGTGCAGACATAAAACTTACCGACAATCGACAATTGTGTACGATGCTACAGAATCTTTGTATTGCCCCCTGATAAGTGAAGCTAATGTTTCTGGTGAAATTGACTTCAAATCCTGATGGCGGCCATCCATTAATGGTAATATGAATGGCTTTGTGAAGTCACCAATGAGATCAGGCTCCTGCGATGCTGCAATAAAGAAATCTCTATTATAAACATTCCCCTGAAGTTAAATACAAATAATTCATAGCTTTAAGATTTACTAACCTTTCTGTAAGGCACGCTTTATAGTAGCTTCAGTTTCTGAAAAACTCCGCTGTATTTTGACTGAGTGTCTCTCAAATCCATAACTAAAAAGTGTGCCTTTCACTGCTGTATGTGTAACAGCTTCATTCTCTGCAATAGACATGCATGTGTTTGACTTGTGTCTTTTTATTTCAAGTGGACTAATAATTCCACAAGGGGGCTCGGGTCGTTTAAATGCTCTAATAGCTTCAACAGTTGGAGAGACACAAGGACTTGAGGAGTTACTTCCCGGTGATGAAAATAAGGAATTACGGACCTGTGAAGAAAATAGTTACACATGTTAAAAAATTCTGAATATTCAAGTTTAAAATTTACAACTCCACAAAACAAATAGGTAAGAAAGGACTGACAAATAATGGAGTTCTCCAAAGAACCTAACAGTGGGCAGTAATTATTCATGGGTAACATGCTTAGGTATTTCATTATTGTTTCTCTTAGGGAGGAAGAGTCGGGAACAGGACAGCTGAAAAATATCAGCTGCTTTAGAATCAATAATTATTAATAATTTGTAAAACTGTAAACAGCTTACATAAGATGTCACTATAAAAAACAAATATGGAGAAAATTTTTAGTCTCAAACACACTAATAACACAGGACACACCACCAACTTCATTATCATCATTCACCTGTTCACAAAGATGTATTTTAATGTAACAATTTTATTACAGAACATCAAACACCCAAGCCAAGTTCACTGCCAGAAAAACACTGAAATCCATGCTTTGTAAGTCAATTGTTGTACCTTTTGCTGACCACAGTAAGACAAGCTTCTGCCAAAGTATTTTTGCTCTGGTGGCCTCAATGTGATTTTGAATGGTGAAGTTTGTGGACTGTTCCCCTTCTCCTTTAATGGACTTCTTCTGTTAACTTCTTTTAGGGCTCCTGAAAGTAGTGTGTTCATTCCTGAAGGAAGCTGAGCATCTTCATCCTGCAAAGTAATGAACACAATACACACCATGACAAACTTCAGGGTCACTTGGTATAGAAAAAAAAAAGAAAAAAGAAAAAAAGAAAATACTGAGAAGAAAACACAATTCATACCAGCTTTTCGCATTCAAGGAGCTCCATAAAACCATCATCAATTGATTCACTTCCAGAACTAGATGAGAAACTATGGAAAAGAGCACCTCTTGCAGATTTCATTGGAGAAATGAATAAATCTTTCCGCGGTGACTGTTCCACAAGTAAACGGCGAGGAGCAGTTCCAAGTGGTTCAGTGAATCTGAAAAAGCCCAGCCCAGCCATTGCCAATTACTCTTCTCAAAGAGTTTGTAAGGTTTTAACTGTATTCAAACTATTTTTCCAAAAATAATATTAAATTAACAGATAAGCGTAAAATCGTACCTGAAGGCTTCAGCAACATCCTTTTCAACAGTTGCTGTACAGCAACCACTATCCTGAGAATTTGCATCATAGTCTTCTAGTGGGTGGCGAGGTCTCAGACTACCACTGCTAGCCTGTCTAACCACTGCAAACTGTCAAAAGAAAATGTTATTACAACCTACAATTTAGGTAACATTGCTATAAATACACCATGCCAAAAATACAGGGACTGTACTCCACATTTCTGTTGTATCTGACCATTTGCACATTTGATCATTGTGTGACTGCTTCTGGACGACCAGAATTTATTTTTTAAATAGCCTTATTATTAAGCGTACACTGTTTCTACAAGTTAAGGTGGTGCAAATGATGAGTTACCATCGACAACCGGATAATAGAGGACGATTTCAATAACGGAGACAGTTTATTTTGGCGTTCAAATGTGGAACTCAACATGGAAAGACACGGAAACCATCAAAGTGAGCGAGAGAGGAATAAAACGGGGGCCGCCTCAATTGTGTAAAAACCATGTTTCTTGAAAGACCCATGGGTGTACGTACCTTTGACGGGCTGACTGATGGCTTCAACGGGCTTCCAAACGAAAGCTGCGAATGTTGACTCGTGCGATCTTTATTTGGTGACCCGTTCTCCTTGTTTCCTGCGCCAGAAGCCTTGTTTCTGTCATCGTGGTTAAGGGATAAAGGCTGAAGACTTATCCTGCGGCATAGCCCGCGCGATTTGCTGTTGTACACAGGCAGATTGCCGGTCGAGTAGTTGCCGAACGCTGCGTCTGGTAGTTTCATCACGTTTTTCATTAACCTGTGGAAAGAAGAGCACCATCAGTAGGATTCTTGAAACAGCACACGAGAAGAGTTACTTGCATTCCATGTTATTTCCGTTTTTTCTACGGTTTGATACACCTGGTGCGATTTTGGTTCAGTGTGTATCAAACGTTTTGTTCAACGACACAACATGAAACGAGTACACACATACGTCTCACAATCCCCTTGCCGGGCTAAATTTCTAATCGTCTTGCAAACAACACTTTTGGAACACATTTTATATGGAAAACTGCAAGTTTCACAAACACTCAAAAATTTATTCTTCGGTTCCTGAGCGAAGAAAATTAAAACAAATTGGCCATCACAACTTCAATGTGTTCTATGATGTGGCAGCCGACGTTGAAGACATTCATCACTTACACTAACTATTCGAAGATCACACACTTTTAAACATAACAGATGAGAGATGTACATTGTTGACTCGGTGAGTAGCTTCCCAAGCGACACTGAATTCATCAGAATTCGTTGGTGAAAAAAGGTAAATAATGCCCTTTATGATTTGAATGTTGTTGAATCTTTAGCGACGTCCTAACGTGGGAGATATCTGACCTGCAACAATCGCCGATCTCGCAGCATTCCGGTGAAGTTTCCCTCATCATCTTGCAGTAGTTCTTGAGAACGTCAGCTCCTTCCGCCGTCGGCGCTGACGGTGTTCTGTCAGAACAGAGCCGCCAAAACACAGCGAGAAATGCCTTGAGGTGGGGGTTACGCGTGGTGGGGAGCGTGACGCCGCAGTGGCCAATCAGGAGGCAGCGAGCTACGCCATGCCCGCCAAGAATGGAGACACCTTTTCGTATCACGTGAACTGCACAGAACAACTTGCAAAGCAGTAGTCAGTATCTCCAACATGCACTAAGGAGCTACATACAGATGTCTGCACCATGTTGTCAGTAACTACGTTTATGTCTAAGCAGTAGCTAAACATCTCTGGAAAACGAAAAACCCGATGAGATACATCATATCTCAGTTACGGAAGAACTGAGTGTACATAATTGAGAAGTCTTCGACCTGCACGACGGGGCAATGTTCCCACCCGCTCAGTATGCCGCACAAGGTTTACGAACCGACGTAGTCCAAGGCTGAATCCCGTAAACACACTAGCGCGTGTTTTGTTTTGCAGCGAAACAGGGTGTACAGAATTTAATCACAATACGATTCACATTACTTTCCGTTGTAGCCGTACGTATTTTCCTGACCATTCTTTTCACTGACAAGGCGGTGATCGTCGTTTTTCGCATAAAAGTCCACTGCACTAAGAATATGGCATATCCTCGACTATTTCCGTTTCCGAAATAATTCGTTGGTATCATCCGAAGTGATTTACTGTTAAACTTCAAGAGCGTTCTCTGTTGCACACAACATATATTGCTTCAACTACGCTGTTCAAGATTTCCAGCAGCAAAATGAAATAACGATTTCTTTAGTTTCATTTTATGAAACGTTATTCATTTGATTTGCATGATATCAATGCATGGGTTACATTTGGTTTTAAATCTGTTTCATCGCTCTCTGTCTTCAATAATATGTAGCACTTATTTCCGCCGACGGAGCCGATACCAATGTTAACGTTGATAACATGTTAACAACAGCAAAAGTCATTTGCAGACATGTCAGAACATGCATAGTGTTTCAGGTAAACTATCACTGACAAAAAAAATGGCACTAGAAGCCATGAACCAGATCTGGCATTGAAATTACACTGTAAAACCCAACCCCAACCATCCCGAAACAATACACCGCTGAAAGCCTATGCGTTCCAAATAGATAAACTTCAATTTATGAACAAACTTAATAATTCAGAGGGTTGTAATTTTAATGTGAAACTCAAAAATTGCGCTGTTTCATTTTTGTGTTGTTATAGCCCAACTTTACACACTAACAATATGGATTACTGAATAACCATTTCATAGTATGAAGAGAGCGTTCATGCTATCTTCAGTCAAAAAAGGTTAGCCGTCACAGCAGCAAACTGTATCACAATGGGATCTCCTGTTCCTCGTAGGAGCTGTAAAAGAAAAGAAAGAATATACTTTTCGTCTGATAATCGTTTAGTCCACACTCCCCAATTTTGTTATTTTTGGTCCAGTGCTTGTACTTGACAACATTATTGCTTCTCTCCCCACGTAAAATCATATAAATATGAATTAATATACTAAATCGGGTCCAACTTTAGACCGAACGTAAGGTTTGATTGCACCACCGTGCTTGCTAAGCAGCTGGTGTTGAACTTACCCGACACTACACTGCTCACAAAACTTTCTCAACTGCATATTCATACATATGCGGTTTAGATTATGGTGCTGATGACGCGAAGCAATTTCACGTTCCTCAGAAACTGGAGTAGAAAATAACCGCCCTGAATGAAGTAATGTTATGTCTAACGTACTATCAAGCAGATTAAGTGACACACTTGACCAAGCGATACCATTTGTATAGAAGAACTGATGAATGTCTTACACGAATAGCAACACATGATCACAATTTTTTCTCTGATGATTAGCGGAATTACATTACATTTAGTGAGAGGGGTCGAGAAGCCTCCAGGACTGTCCTCGTTAGATAATTTTGTCGGTCTCCCCTTAGACCCAACTGGAACTACGTAAGTTTTATCTCAACAATTTCTTGAAAGCTATGTTGTACTGTAGAAAGAAATCATTAGTGATCCGCGTGCCTAATTAGCTATCGGACCAAGTCGCAAAGAATATGGCTTTATGGATGATAAACAGCTAGCATTGGTCCGAAAGCCAGTTAGGTACACGTGTCTTGCAACAAAATGGTACTGTTGTGTTGGTGGCAGTAAATGAAGCAAAGCTAGCCCAGCTGTGTAAGATGTCCTAAAGCTTGTGATACATTTTAAAAAGGATTAGGCTAAACTTGAGTTGGGGCTATGTAAAAGGATGTATCTTCGCAAATTTCTGGTTGTCTGGAGAAGCGTTTGTCGAACAGATATCAGTACGCTGGACTAGGCGGCGAATGGTCCACAGAAAGGAACATTTAGTGTTCCCAAGGACGTGTAATAGGACTCTACCGTTTCGAACATACATGAACGATTTATCGGCAGGATTAACAGTACTGTAACACTGTTCGTTGACGATGCTGTTGTGCACGGGAAAAGTAACGTCGTTGGACGATCACAAAGGAATTGCAGGGAGATTTGGACAAAATTTCCCACATGGTGTGACAAAAGCTACACTTCAATTTAGGTTAATGTAAAATAATACTTACAACGAGTAGAAAGAATGATATAGTAGCTGATTGTAGGGTTAGTGGTGAACTACTGGAGTATGTTACGTGGTCTAGGCGTCTTAGGTTAATACTAAGAAGCTATATGAAATGTGATCACCGTGTAAAATGAGTATTACGGGAGATGAATAGAAGATTAGATGTATAGTAAAGGTTCTGGAAAAATGCAATGCGCCTGTAAAAGAAAACGATAGTCCGGCCGATTTTGAAGTACTGTTCCAGTGTTCGGATTCAGCATCAAGTAGGCATGACAATATGCATGGAACGTATTCAGAGACGCGTTGGTATGGTTCATACGAAAGTCTAACAAGTGTTCGAGGCACTAAATGGGAATCCTTGAATGACTGTAGTTTTTGAGAGACCTTGGTGGGCAACTTTAAGAAAACCTGTATGCGATGACCATCGTGCAATCACTTTGCTGCCATCAGCGTATACCTCGGGTACGGATCACGATAAAAAGTTAAGGGAGACTAGGGCGCGTACAGAGGCAGGCAGACAGTAATTCTTCACACACTCATAAGCGGATGTACCCGATGTCAAGCACTATACCGCAGCTTGCGAAGTACACATGTAGACGTGGGCTGTTATCGCGCCTTGTCTCTCAAGCAGCTGGCAGAGCCGCCGACTGCAAGTAGCAGGGCCAGTCTGGCAGAGGAGGTGAGGTGCCCCAGTGTGTGGCAGCCAGCAGCTGCGGGGTTGTCACCTGTAAGCCACGGCCTGGGAATCAGGGGGATGCGGCCGCCCCGTGTGAACTGCCCGCCGGCGCGGCGGCAGGCGCAAAACTTTTTGGCGCGACGCGACGGGCTCCGCACAAAAGGCGCGCCACCCCACTACGGCGCCACACAATGGGGAAACTAGGACGAACACTTCCTATCGGGCGGAGCTTTGCGCTGCTCGGGTCTCGCTGTGACGCTTCTGCGGAAGCATCCGAGGACGACAACTGTAACAATGTGCAATTAGGGCAAATACTGAAATTTTAAACATTGTTATAGGCTGAAGTCCAGCAACCGTGCGTATGTGGCTATACGTACATTCTGTAATTATTGAAACTATTGTTAAGTGCTGACCTCCGACATTACTCCTAACACTTGCATTGCTGAGGCCATATTTGACTTCTACATCCACATTCCCTAAGCCACCTCAGGGCGCGTGGATGTTACTTCGAGTTCCACAGTCATTTCCCTCGTTTCCTACTCCAGTCGCAAATGGCACGCGGGAAGAAAGAGTGCTAATCTTTCTCCTTTTCCCGTTATGGTCTTTTCGCGATATATGGATCAGAGCACGGGTTATACTGGTTGACCCTTTTAAGAAAGCACGTCCACGAAATTTTAATAATAAACCACATAGTCATGCAAAGCGCCTCTTTTATCGCTTTCACTCTTGCTAAGCGAACCTGTGACGAAACACGCTGCTCTTCTTTTAATCTATTCTAATTTTTCGGTCGTTCATTTGTTCTGTAAGTTAATTCATCCGCGGGTGGCCTACACTTCTCTTCCTGCGTATACATATCTACAAAGCTCCCATAAAAACGTTTTTAGTAGTAAGGTACAAGCCAGGCAATGAAACTACTTACTAATTTTCTTTGAAATAATATACCAGCCTAGAAGTGAAGGGATGTTCAGCGACGTGTACGTATGTATTAGTACTTGACAACGAGGCCTCAAAACAGCCTGCGATTGTTTCTAGGTCCTTGGTTGACCATGTTTTCAACTTTCCACCAGAGTTGTGGATTCCACTTCCTACCACTCGGCAGGCGCCACAGCGGTGATCATTGTCTGGATAGAGTCCAGACAGCAAGCAGACGACCACTGTTCAGAGTACGCGCAGACGACTGTCGAACGACAAAAATAAAGCGAAACTGGAATTGACAACTCGGCTGCAAAGCAGGAAACTTGGAATTCATCGATGTACCCATCCGGGAATATTTCCAAAAAGGGGACAGAAGTGAACGATTTACGATGGTAACGCCGGATGAGTAAGGATTTGCAATGTTACCCTCATCGACAATGAATACTTTCGTAGCCAGTTATGATATCATTACTTATTTTCTATGATAAGCACCACATGCTTCGAAAATTATTTCTATTTCCAAGTAGGTGTTTCGCTGCAGGCTACACTGGAGTAAAGACGAAGTATAAAATGTTAAACTTTGCTCGTGAAAAACAAAGCATCAGTGTTCTACGGTAAAAGTGTAGAACCTCGAGCTCTTGACATTGGAAATGAGTGCTTTTTTTCGAAGTATGTCATACTCGCTACAATACATAATTAATTTTAAAGGAGCTGCCATATCTAAGCACATACGCAGTCCTCCTCAAGTAGAAAAGCATTAAATACAAATATTTAAGGAATCATTATCATTTGATCGCAGGTCTTCATCTGAAAAGGTAACTTTTATCCTTTTAAATAGTGCACACACTGATTATGCGAACTGAAATACTCACTCACTGGCGAACACTTCGTTAACGATCTACGTAACGATTTACGACTTATCAGGTTAATCTCATGTGCCAGGAAGTGCTCTAGAGTAGTCCGCAAGAGAGAAGGATTCGGGCATGCGTCTTGCTCCAGGCAGTGTCTTGAATCTTGTGTGCCATTTTGGCAATTTTGCAAGGAAAGTAGTTACACGAACTCAACTGACCACAAATGGCTCTGTTACTAGTCAATGTTGGAGAATTACCGGCTCACTGTCTCTTCATAAACCAAGCTACAGTTGGCACAGAATAACTCTTATAATCTGCAGTGAACTGCATTTTGGGGAAATTCACGAATCTTCCGAACTAGACATTGTGCAAACTTCTATCACTCTATCATATTTTTTACATTCCTTGTCTTTTATTACATCGTAGTAAATTCGCAAAAGGTGTGATCCAATACCGTCTGATACCGATTAAGATGGCAAAAATCTTCGTATTTATAAGTTTAATGACACTGTAAACACTTTTTGCAGTAGTAACGACCATTTATACACGTAACAGAACGATACGTATTGCTCGTGCCTTCTTCATACCTCTCAGAAATTTATATTGAAACGGGTAAACATATCGTCAAACCACGGCATATGAAGCAGAAGCAAAGAAGTGAAATTTGAGCGAAGTATCGAAGTACTTTCAGTGTCCGATATTTCGGCTCTATTACGGCACCTCTACCGCTTGATAACTGCCTGACCTGTTTGAAGTTAAAAGGTCCAGATTTGAAACCGTTAAAGTTAAATTTGTTCGTAATATAAAATGTCCGTGAATATTCTCAGAGCAGAACGGCTTCTCCGTTCGCTAGTGGGAGAAATCCCGGCCGCTGTCCACGTGATTTGTACGGTAAAACTGACTCATCCGGCCAAGGGTCTGTGCATGTTCAAACACAATAGTGCTTAGGGCCCAGGTACAAGGCAAATGGCATCCGAGGGGCTCTTATCTCTTAACGTCATTAGCACAGGCCTGGTTCCAGCCACTTTGGAATAACAAGAAAAGTAGGTGATGCAGAAGTTTACCACATTGACCCACAATGAGAGGCTTCAGAAGGAACGCACAAGCAGTGGTCTCTTGGAAGACGAATATTCAGACGAGAACTGCTTGTTAAGATTGCAGACATATATAGGCTGCACACCTAATTCTTTTACTTAGTTGTTCTAGCATGTAAGTTCAAGGAGGAAAGTGATCAAGAAAGCAATGACTTGAGAACGAAGTATTAAAATAGTTTTGATCGTCATATATAATGAAAAGTTTATGTCGTGATTATTCGTATCTCTCTCTCTCTCTCTCTCTCTCTCTCTCTCTCTCTCTCTCTCTCTGCTACCCCCCTCCTCCTGCTAAGATCCGTTCGGAAATAACCACAGACAGATAAATGACTTAATGTAACTTCTATTATTACGATATCTGGTGAGTGAATGTGAATATGTGAACGTAAATAACTTTTTAATGCTATTTTCGAAATTGTACTTAGTTTTCTTCTATCGCGCGTTTTTACACAATGAAGTAGTGTTAAATTTATTTTTAATTATAGAGATATTATGAGGGCATTAAGTTGAAAACATAAAAAGTCCTGTTTTTAGATGAATGAGTAATAAAAGCCAAGGACAATTACTGCACCGTAAAGTTTTGGCCAAATCGGATATATTTTGAGCCTGAAATCTTCCATAAGATAAATCCTGACTGAAGTACCCTTCTTTGAAAGTTCCCTTGTTCAGTCAAGAAAATTGAAAGCTGCAATTTTTTTGGACCTGAAATTCATGAACTGCTGAAGGATCACACATTTCAATATATAATGAATGTTAGAGAAAAAGATCCACCTACTGCCTTCATGGCGGTTACGGAAACTTCCTAGAGGATAAGCAACAGCAAAATCACAGAACATTTGTGTTAGCAAATTTGGAGAACTTGAGCTGTAACTACACTCACATTCTGTTTTACTTAAAAACTGGGACACTGCAGCGAAGTCCAAGCAGGACGCTTACAGCAACACATAAAGGAGGTGGTGAAATAGTACTAGTGATGATGGAATGAAAATGTGATAGCCGGCTATTGGTCAGCGTTGAAGAAGAAAAGCAAAGATGAATGTATCTTAACCCTTCGGTGGGTGCGGCTTTCATACTTACATAAGTGGGCGCATTGCGTCTTTTGCACCGCAATTAGTTTTACATTTTTAACCTACAGAAAAATAATCATCCCATCAGTAATAAATACGAATAATGCATCAATCTCTTTTTCCGTAATTACAGCACTTGCTTTTGGACCTGGCAAAACTTTTAGGGTGTTCTTGGCCTTGGTTTTAGGAGGAGGAGGAAGCGATTCACTAATCCAAATAGTTTCTTCATCTTTTCCTACGTAAAATCGGTAATCCTATGTTTGTTGTCTCCCCTGGTCATCTGTTTCCTCTGTGGTTTGTTCGGAGTAACTGCTGTGGTTTTCTTCTTGAAACTGACAACTCTTAATTCTTCTTCTGACAATTCTCGCAGTATTTTCTCATGGTCTTCAGGACTTACAATTAGACGATGCCTGTCAAATGCCTTCTTTTTCTCAATTTCCACGCTTTTATGAGACCTAATGGAACATGTTTTTGTAAAAGTAATATATTGTAGCAAATCAATATCCAAGACTGTAAAAAGTAATTAAAATTGCATATGGGAACTCTGATTAGATTCGAATAATCATTATATACTAACATAAAGATTGCCTTGAGGCGAAAGAAAAACAAGTATAGAAAATACATCGCAAGGCGCGTAGCGGCTAACTCACCGCAAACACAACACTCACTCTTGCAAACAACAATAGCGACCGAACTGCTGACAGCATGAATAGCGCAAATGTAGAAGGTGGTGACATCCGTAGAGAACAAGAAATATGTATCTGGACGTGGACGTAACTGTAACGCTATCTGTGATACTAACAGAAAACTAAATTTTGCGGCAATCTGCCGCAGGCGCGCCCACCGAAGGGTTCAGGAAACCAATGAATAGAAAGTTTGAAATTTAATGTAGCAAGATACTCGTAATGTTGCTAAGGGAACTATTTCTAGTAATTTAAGTATATACCTACAAAAATAGAACAATTATAAAAAGACAGACATTATTTTGTTTATTTTTAGTAATTGTGCTTCAATTGCTTAAATTTTTTGTGCGAGATATTGTTTAGTTTAGTTATGTCATGTTCCGTAGATCATTTTCCCGACTATTGTATCGATATGATGAGGAACAAGTCAGATTACAAGATATCTATACACTCATGAATAGTGCTAACATTAATATTACGTTTTTTGAGATGGGTTATTTGTAACGAATTTCATTAGCGAATGTATGTACTCTGATGGTGCGGTTAAAATACCGAACTCAATGAAATGGTGCCTACATGACGCCCTTGGGTGAACACCGCAAATTATTCTCACTGCTCTCTTTTGTGCAATCAATACTTTATGTCTAAGTGGTGAGTTACCCCAGAAAACTATTCCATAGGAGTTTATTGAATGAAAATATGGAAAAGTACGTTAGGAGGCTGATCTGTTTATTACCAAGACTAGTGATTATAAGAAGAGCGAAAGAAGCTGAACTTAATTGTTTGAGAAGCTCAGTAATACGCTTCTTCCAGTTCAAGTTACCAATGTGAACACCCAAAAATTTGAATAAATCTACCCTCTTAACTGAACCCTGTTCATGTGCTACATAAATTGTTGGTATGACACTATTCGGTGTGCAGAACTAGATATAGTGAGTTTTTTCAAAATTAAGGGAGAGTCCATTTTCTGAAATCACTTAATAATTCTTTGAAAGACATCCTTAACAATATCTTCAGTTGCTTTTTCTGGAATGGGATTTATTACTACACTCGCATCATCTGCAAAAAGTGCTAGTTCCGCTTACTGAACGTTAAGTGAGAGGTAATTCATGTGAATCAGGAACTCCAGAGGACGTCAACTTGAACCCTGTAGGACTTCCTTTGTGATAACTCCCCGTTCACTAGAATTTACCACCCTCCGAACATTATCTGTGTTATTCAGCATAATTTTTTGCTTTCTGTTCATTAAGTATGATTCAAACTAGCTGTATGTATAGCCTTGAATTCCATAAAACATGATTTTTTCTAAGAGTGTGACATGATCCACACAGTCAAATGCCTTGGAAGGATCACAAAAAATACCAAATGGCGATAATTTTGTATTTTAAGAAACATGTAGATGTTATTGAACTAAATGGAAGTAATTGCTAGAATCAGCACTAATTGTTTCTAATAAACTTAGTGTTGAAAAAACATGCGACAAAACTTTTAAAAATTCGGTGTTTTGTAATGAGTCGCATCAGAAGCTACGAGATCCTACATGACACTCAGAATTTACATATAAATCTGATCTGTTATACGGTTTTCCGCTATATCAGTCTTGTGAAAATTCTGACGTTCCCTGAATGGTGCCCGCACCTCGTGGTCGTGCGGTAGCGTTCTCGCTTCCCACGCCCGGGTTCCCGGGTTCGATTCCCGGCGGGGTCAGGGATTTTCTCTGCCTCGTGATGGCTGGATGTTGTGTGATGTCCTTAGGTTAGTTAGATGTAAGTAGTTCTACGTTCTGGGGACTGATGACCATCGATGTTCAGTCCCATAGTGCTCAGAGCCATTTGAACCCTGAATGGTATCGTCAGGCCTAGATATATTACTACTGTGATTTAATACGAGTTTACCACGGATCCGAATTTCCATCTGCTTGCATGAAAACGTAGCTGCGCATATTGCAAGTCAGCTCTATGCCTTTCCATCAGATGTTTCTTTTCCACAATTTCCTGAATTTTTGTAGTGAAATCCTGCTCTCTCCCCATCAGCAGCGTCATTCGTTAACTGTATTAGAAAGCTGCGCCAGTGTCTGTTAAATTATTTACATACTGGCTGCATCGACAGAATGCTTGATACTTAAGCATTTCTCGAGCAAAAGTAAGACATTTATATCAACATCGATCCCAGTTGTGAGACGTACCCTAAGTACATAGGATGCATCTTGTGAAAGACTGTGCTCTTGCACATTTAATGTATGTGACGGAATGCACCTACACGCAAAATGTCCGGGTCAGTACATGGACGAAGGTGGACCGATATCTTGTCCTCCACGTTCATCTGTCTTATGTTGAGATGACTGACTTCTTTCTGTATGAAGATACGGAGGTTGCCAATTTATTTTCTTTGTCTTCCTCTTCACTCGTGTGGCTGAAGGCTTGGTGCAAGGCATTCTAGTTGTCACCACTTCAGCCGGTGCGTGTCAGGTGTGTTAACAATTTTCATATCGTGTCACCGACCGCGATGAGGTGAGCGTGTAGTGTAGTGTCTTGTTTTGGGTAGATCATGTAGAGAAAACGAATAGTATACAATGCGGCGCTGTCACACTGAATGCAACAGTGCATATAACTGCACCAAGGGGCAGCCGACTTGACTTTGACGTCAATGATGTAATATAGCTCGTTAGAGCTTTAAAAAGTGAGACATTATTCACCACGTATCTATACTTGAGCAAGTTCGCTTTAAATCATGGCATCTCCCGTGTTTGGAGCGTAAGCGATTTAGGGTGACAGACAACTTCCTAGGTAGATGGAATCCAGGAGGTGCTCGCGTAGGATCCACTACGAGACCTTTGGAGTGAGGACTGGCTGCGAACCACTCATCTCCCCATGCTGTTTGGCTGTAATTCTTCAGAAGTGAACCTTCTGCCATGTTTCCAGAAGGGTTTCCTTGACTTACGCCGTTGCCTTTGAATGACATCACGGTCCTGATGATGTAGCAGCTCGGTATTTGGGGAACATTTCTTCCATCATTCCCTTTTCATCGCAGCTTGACGTATCTTCGAAGGTTAGATATTAGACAGAGCAGGTAGCCGTTCTGTGAGTGTAGATTTTATTGTGGCAGATACAGTTCTATGATCACATTCAGCAGTGTATAACCGTATCTATATGAACACCATTCAAACATACTGGGCAGCAATATTCACCAACAGAATAAACGAGTGAGAAGGCAGTTGTTTTCAGAACGGAAGCCTTAGCTCCCCAACTGTTCCACAGAGTGTGTGTAATACATTGTTTCTTGTTCTCATTTTAAAGGCTATTTTTTCTATACGTTAGCGAGCGTTTCAGGGTCGCGCCAAGACATTTTCGGAATGCGTTATATGACAGCAGCTGATTTCTAACTGCAATTTGCGGTTTACAGTCAGCATGACTGATACTCGGGTGAAAATTGGAAAATTCAGCTTTTTTTTTTCATTTACTTTGAGTCGCCATACATTAAAACAACTCATATAGCGTTGGCAAATCCTGCGTGAGAGTCATTTCTGAGGTTGAAAATCATTAGACTGCGCCACCACAGCTATGTCACCAAAAATGTTCTTGCTTTCGTTACTGGTAAGTCGACAACAAATAAACTGAAGAGTAGTGGCGCCGATGCAGTTCCTTGTGGCAGTTCGTCATTTAAATTTTACTTCTTGTCACCCTGCTTTCTTGACCATTTAGGTGAACTTGGAATTTCCAGCATGTTACTGAGTAGTAGCGCGATTCTTTTACGTGGAGTTGTTCTTAAGAACTTTACAAGCAGGCCTTTCCGTCGCACTGTATCTTATGCTTATGTCAAGTCAATAAATATGGCCACTGATTTCTTCTAATCTTCGAAGCCCTTCTCTCTGAAGTTGACAATGCTAGCGTTTGATCACTGCAGCTGCGGTCTAGTCTAAAAACAGCCTGTACTAAAGTAATGTTTTTTAAGATAGTTGGTGCTATCCTATTGTGCTCTCTCCAACAGCTTGTAGCAGACAGAAGTGCAATAGGTCTTTAATTCTTCAGGACCGTTACCGTATTTTGACAGCTTCAGGTTGGCAATTATCTTCTTTCTCTTCAAAAGATTTGGCGGTCTGCTTGTTACGGGGATTTGGTTGAACAGTGCAGCTAGCCACTGCACTGCCCCTTGGCTCTGAGCACTATGGGACTTAACATCTTAGGTCATCAGTCCCCTAGAACTTAGAACTACTTAAACCTAACTAACCTAAGGACATCACACAACACCCAGCCATCAGGAGGTAGAGAAAATCCCTGACCCCGCCGGGAATCGAACCCGGGAACTCGGGCGTGGGAAGCGAGAACGATACCGCACGACCACGAGATGCGGGCGACCAACATGTTAAAGGAACTCATGGTATATGCCATCAATACCAGGTGGGTTAAACGAGTAGTAACTGATTTCTCTTGATCAGAAATCATGTTATTGCTAGTGCCAGTCCGCTTTTCATATTCTCTCAACTTCGGCCAGAATCGCTTATTTTTGCTTCCAAAAGGGAAATGACTAGGATAGTATCGCTCGAGTGCGTGCCACAGGCCCGTTAGATGGTTCAAATGGCTCTGAGCACTATGGGACGTAAGATCTGAAGTGATCAGTCCCCTAGAACGTAGAACTACTTAAACCTAACCAACCTAAGGACATCACACACATCCATGCCCGAGGCAGGATTCGAAACTGCGACCGTAGCTGTCGCGCGGTTCTGGACTGAAGCGCCTAGAACCGCTCGGCCACCGCGGCCGCCTGGCGCGGTACATATAATGGAAACCCATTCGTGCACCCGTTTCGGACATGCGAGTCACAAAGCTATGCCTTCAAGTTGAATTACGTTTCTTAATACAACGGCAATACCTCGTGACGAAACGACTGTTGCCCCCTGCTTACAGGTTGTCCTTGAGCTACTTGCCACTTGGCACTGGTGCAAAGTACTCCAGTCGTCCACCGTGTTTCTTTTCAAGTCGCCTCGCGATCGCCTCCAGGGCGGCAGATGGTCGCGTGCCGGGTGCGAGATCTGGCCTCCAGTGCCGCGGGGGAGTGCGCCGCGCTCAAAATAGCGCGTGTCACGTGCTGCGGCCCGCGTGGGAGGCCGACAGCTGTTCGGCACGCGACAAGGAGCCGCGCCGCGCCGCGGGCTACCGTCGCACTCCGCCGCCAGCGCCCGTTCAGTCAGCACGTCTCTTTGGCCAGAGGAGCAACCCCTCACTGTGCGTCCTTGTCTCTCTTTGTGTGTTTCTGTATATTGAAAGTTGAGTTGCTGCCAAAATGTGCGTTACGACACGCGTTTCGTGGACGACGGCGGAACGAAAACAACGAGAAACCTCTGTCTGGCATGACGCTCGCAATGCCTGCGTCCAGAAATACAAGCTACATCCATGGAGATCACGTTGCAGTAGTTCTTTAGTAAGCGCTGAAATAATGTCATTCTCTGCTGCCCATATCGAACAGCTAACTCAACATATGATCGGGGCATTTTAAACTGCGAAGTGATCACGTTTAGAATCAGCAGCCTATTACCCTCTTTTCTTCCATTTTATTCCAGCTACTATCATAATGTTACACTAACCTTTATTTTGAAAGTACCCAATAATGTGTTTCTCTTTAAGGATTCTTACTCCAGCACATTCCGACTTACTATGGCCAATATCGTCGACAGAAAGTTAGCTGTTTCAAGATAAAGCTTTGACTTTGTATCGGACTGACGGTCTCAAATGGATGGAACAAGTGAAGTGACTTCTTAGAGCAGTGTTCGTCATACTTTTCTGCTCGAGAGCCAATACAGACATTGTGGGGCGGCACCTCGAGTCTCTCTTGTTCCTATCTTATCATTAATTGGTAACCTACATAAAATGGTATGAGCCAACGAAGACTGACTATAGTAAGGGCTAGATGCCTATTATTGTAAATCATGGCCGCATGAATATTTGATTCCGCAAGTTTGACGACCACTGTATTAAAGAAATAGCATTTCCATGTATTCAGATGCACGACAGCACAAAATTTCGCCAAGAGAGAAGAAAAAATTGAGCAATGGCTAAATTTAGAGTCTCAGCAAGTAGGCTTAGATGTAGACATGTAGACATTTAAGAATAATCACAAAAACAACTCATATTCTTTTTCACACTATCTCCCGAGGGCCTTGACATTATGTTACCCCGAACCATTATATCAGAAACTAAGAGCCCACACTTTTCCTCGTCAAAATATATTTCCAGTTATCCCTTTTACGATCTTCTACACAGAAGCCTTAGTACGATATAATGAGAGTTCTGACGTACTATTAACCTTTCATTTAGTGAAGGACCACAATCCGCAAAATAGTTCTCTGACAACAGTTCTGTTATTGTAGTAGAGAAGGGATTCAAAGACATTTCCTCTGACAGAAAACTTTTGAGAATCCTGGAACTCTGATGGAACACCTTTTTATTTGTAAGGTTTAGAAAGCTTTAAAAATGAGAATAACTTGTTTTATTCAGTAATTACTTCAGTTTTAAACCTTAACTAATAATACAGGAGTCGATTTTTTTAAAGTGATTACTATCGTCAACATGCCGGAAAACCCCATGTCATTAGTAGTCTTCCGCAGAGTACTTACTCCCCGCGACGCACAGTTTGGTGAGCGCTGCGCTAGAGATAACGATTGTAGTGTAATTCCGACTGGTTGGAAAATACAGTTAAACGGAATTGTGGCAGTAACACGGACATCATCATTCTAGAGTCTCTATCCAACTCTCTGAGATAAGTTAAAATGAAGTTTCAGATAACACGGCACGCTGGAACAGTGACTGACGCAGCATGAAAGTATAATAGAAACATCATTCTATGGCCGGCCAAGGTGGTCTCGCGGTTCTAGGCGCGCAGTCCGGAACCGCGGGACTGCTACGGTCGCAGGTTCGAATCCTGCCGCGGGCATGGATGTGTGTGATGTCCTTAGGTTAGTTAGGTTTAAGTAGTTCTAAGTTCTAGGGGACTTATGACCTAAGATGTTGAGTCCCATAGTGCTCAGAGCCATTTGAACCATCATTCTATGTATCAGAACGTGATACCTATCTAACTGAAGTTAAGCAACATGTGTACATCTACATTCCTGGAAATTGAAATAAGAACACCGTGAATTCATTGTCCCAGGAAGGGGAAACTTTATTGACACATTCCTGGGGTCAGATACATCACATGATCACACTGACAGAACCACAGGCACATAGACACAGGCAACAGAGCATGCACAATGTCGACACTAGTACAGTGTATATCCACCTTTCGCAGCAATGCAGGCTGCTATTCTCCCATGGAGACGATCGTAGAGATGCTGGATGTAGTCCTGTGGAATGGCTTGCCATGCCATGCCATTTCCACCTGGGGCCTCAGTTGGACCAGCGTTTGTGCTGGATGTGCAGACCCCGTGAGACGACACTTCATCCAGTCCCAAACATGCTCAATGGGGGACAGATTCGGAGATCTTGCTGGCCAGGGTAGTTGACTTACACCTTCTAGAGCACGTTGGGTGGCACGGGATACATGCGGACGTGCATTGTCCTGTTGGAACAGCAAGTTCCCAAGTCGGTCTAGGAATGGTAGAACGATGGGTTTGATGACGGTTTGGATGTACCGTGCACTATTCAGTGTCCCCTGGACTATCACCAGAGGTGTATGGCCAGTGTAGGAGATCGCTCCCCACACCATGATGCCGGGTGTTGGCCCTGTGTGCCTCGGTCGTATGCAGTCCTGATTGTGGCGCTCACCTGCACGGCGCCAAACACGCATACCACCATCATTGGCACCAAGGCAGAAGCGACTCTCATTGCTGAAGATGACACGTCTCCATTCGTCCCTCTATTCACGCCTGTCGCGACACCACTGGAGGCGGGCTGCACGATGTTGGGGCATGAGCGGAAGACGGACTAACGGTGTGCGGGACCGTAGCCCAGCTTCATGGAGACGGTTGCGAATGGTTCTCGCCGATACCCCAGGAGCAACAGTGTCCCTAATTTGCTGAGAAGTGGCGGTGCGGTCCCCTATGGCACTGCGTAGGATCCTACGGTCTTGGCATGCATCTGTGCATCGCTACAGTCCGGTCCCAGGTCGACGGGCACGTGCACCTTCCGCCGACCACTGGCGACAACATCGATGTACTGTGGAGACCTCACGCCCCACGTGTTGAGCAATTCGGCGGTACGTCCACCCGGCCTCCCGCATGCCCACTATACGCCCTCGCTCCAAGTCCGTCAACTGCACATACGGTTCACGTCCACGCTGTCGCGGCATGCTACCAGTGTTAAAGACTGCGATGGAGCTCCGTATGCCACGGCTAACTGGCTGACACTGACGGCGTCGGTGCACAAATGCTGAGCAGCTAGCGCCATTCGACGGCCAACACCGCGGTTCCTGGTGTGTCCGCTGTGCCGTGCATGTGATCATTGCTTGTACAGCCCTCTCGCAGTGTCTGGAGCAAGTATGGTGGGTCTGACACACCGGTGACACTGTGTTCTTTTTTCCATTTCCAGGAGTGTATTTCACGACTGCAGTATTTTCAGTCTTAGCGTTGTTCAACAATAAGTAGAAACTTTTTTCAGAATGATTAACTACACAATGTATCATGAATTGAAAAAAATTATTATTTTATATTGCACAACATAATGTACTAGATTTTGATAAATTAACAACGCAGCAGGATCTGCATATAATGTAAACATTGTAACTAAACTAATTCGCGCTATATCAACAATTTGTACGACTAAAAAAATGGCTGAGCACTATGGGACTTTAAAGCTGTGGTCATCAGTCCCCTAGAACTTAGAACCACTTAAACCTAACCTAACCTAAGGACATCACATACATCCATGCCCGAGGCAGGATTCGAACCTGCGACCGTAGCGGTCACGCTGTTTCAGACTGAAGCGCCTACACAGGCCGGCTTAGTACGACTAGGCATGCTAAAAGAATAAAATTATTTTCCCTTCATGGGAACACAGCATTTTCACTACCATGCTTGCGGTACTTGCCCGAAGCCCATGATCTCTGCAGGCAAACCTCCAAACTGGGGAAAGCAGTGTGGCCTACACCCTGCACGTAACGAAAGAATGCGTACGTAAGCGCCGTTCTGCGTAGGCACGCCGAGGAGGAAGGCAGGTCCGCAAGACGATAGCGCAAGCGGCGAACAAACCGCTAGCTTCCTCCGGCTCTCACCACACAGATTAGAAATTTGTGTAGCTTCCCCCCACGTGGGCTATAAGCAAGTAACTATTTCTGCAAGTCTCTCAGCGAAACTATTACTTTACTATGTGGCCTCTGCAATTAGTTACCTTTCTTCGTCGCTTACGTCGTCTTTCAGAAATACCAAAGTAAGGGCACATTAACCAACGGTTGATGGAAGAGGCTGCTATAAAGAATCTAATTCTGAATGGCACGTGCAGTTAATATCACACCACAACCATTAAAATCTATTTCGTGTTCGGCCAATGTACGGATAATATCGAAACCAAATTAATTAACTGTGTACCACGAACATTATTCAGGTGGCGACAGAGTACGTGATTTCTTCTCTAATCTCTAGCTGCGCTGTTTCCATTCTAGGCACGGTAGTCTGATAACTAGTCATGTTTTCTTGCGAACAATGAGTGCTCAGTGTCTGGAGTCCTTAAGATCGTGTCATCTGAAGAGGAAATACTGTGTGTAGGAATGAAACTGCCAGCTTGGCTGGACACCCGAAAATTGACAATATATTTGCCGGAGAGAGAATGCATTCCACTCCTTCGCATAGCTAAAAAGAATGAGTGGACCAAAGATGTTAGTCAAATAACGCTCCCTTTATTCTTTATAGCACAATGCAGGTGAAGTATCGGAATTTGAAACTATTTTCCGATGTGCTACAACGGTAATTTCTTATTCGTGAGTGAGTTAGTTTTTGTCACTACTGAATCAGCATACGATTGGATTGGACGGAGCGGATGGTAGTCTGGCGTGGCATTATTTAAGAAAACGTTCTTGCATTTGCGACCTCTGGTTAGGATAGGTGACAGAGACACTGGTCTCTTGTGACGTGAGCCCGCTCCTCACGTTTGAGTCTAGTGTTTGAACAACCGTACTCCTTTACTCGAGCACGGTACTGAAAAACAGTGAAAGAATAATTGCTTCATGATTTAAAAAAATCCCTGTAAGTCAGCGTACTAGTAGGATGGTGAATAAGAATTAAGCTTTAGCTTTTCACATCATCATGAGACCAAAATTACGAAACACTTCTAAGTGTTCGACAGCGTCTCAGTCGCCACCATTATTGACTTCCAAAATTGTACATAGAAGATCTTAAGACGAAGTGCTCGTGACTAGAAAATTTCCAACGCGCTAAGTCTATCTTATCATAATTCTTTCGCAGAGTGTCTCCGTACATGGAATTAAAATTTGTTGCGTATTAAGGCTGTCAGTGGCCGAAAATTAGCGTCCATGGACCTACTGATGACAAAAACCTAAACAGATATTTGTAAGATCGAAGTCGAAATGCTGAATTCTGTCTTCAAATGTTCCACCACATGGAACAGCCGGACAATGTTGCTAGCATTCAACTGCCATATCACTGAATGGATGACTGGCCTATGTCAGCGCTAGCGACTGACAATAGGCAGTTGAAATCTCGACTTGAAAAGTGGTCGCCACGGCCAGTTTCACCACAACATTTTTAAGTTTATCAAGTTCCATTTACAGCAATTCTCAAGATCAGGGAACAGCAGCAGGATAAAAACTAAGTTCAAAGTATTTCTGTCGAAAGTGTCGAGTCTTCAACTGACGCTGAAAAGTGTAGTCGCAGCTAGAGTTGTCGTGGTGAGGTAAAGTAAAAACCAAAGTAGAGTGTTCATTTTTTGGATATCAGTTGAACACTCTTCCTTCTCACATCTCAAAGAAGAACTGCTGTTGTCCGGCTCCGAAGTTTTATGCATACATGTACAAATTGATGCCATGTTGCTATCATGTTTGGAACACTACACGCACTCCTCTGTGCTTCAGTCCGTTATTTATGCTTAATAGTAAGTCGCAGTCTTTTGTAAAAGATTATCTTAAACAAGAATTTGGGCTTTATAAATGAGAGCAACTGGATAGCAAGCAAGGTACTATAAACAAGAACTTTCAGCATTGCAGCGCGTCAGCAATCTTAATTATCTAAATAAATTATGAATAATCCGCCTCGATTGCGAAAATTCCCTTTGTTTACCCAGGTTTCAACGTGGATAACCACGACTTCTTCAGAACAAAATAAAAAACAGCTTGCCAACTATGCCCATTTAGGCAAGCTGTTTTTTATTTTGTTCTGAAGAAGGCGTGGTTATCCACGTTGAAACCAGGGTAAACACCGGGAATTTTCGCAATCGAGGCGGATTATTCATAATTTATTTAGTACTATAAACAATACCGAGTGATCAAAAAGTCAGTATAAATTTGAAAACTGAATAAATCACGGAGTAATGTAGATAGAGAGGTACCAATTGAGACATGCTTGGAATGACATGGGGTTTCATTAGAACAAAAAAATACAAACGTCAAAAATGTCCGACAGATGGCGCTTCATCTGATCAGAATAGCAATAATTAGCATAACAAAGAACGACAAAGCGAAGATGATGTTCTTTACAGGAAATGCTCAATATGTCCACCATCATTCCTCAACAATAGCTGTAGTCGAGGAATAATGTTGTTAACAGCACTATAAAGCATGTCAGGAGTTATTGTGAGACATGGGCGTCGGATGTTGTCTTTCAGCATCCCTAGAGACGTCGGTCAATCACGATACACTTGCGACTTCAGGTAACCCCAAAGCCAATAATCGCACGGACTGAGGTCTGGGGACCTGGGAGGCCAAGCATGACGAAAGTGGCGGCTGAGTAGACGATCGCCACCAAACGACGCTCGCGAAGAGATCTTTCACGCGTCTAGCAATATGGGGTGGAGCGCCATCCTGCATAAACGTCGTACGTTCCAGCAAGTGTTTATGAGCCAGGCTGGGGATGATGCTATTCTGTAACATATCGGCGTACCTCTCACCCGTCACGGTAGCAGTTTTTCTATCTAGCGCCATCTGTCGGACATTTTGTGATATTTTTTTATTCTAATAGAACCCCATGTAATTCCAAGCATCTGTGTCAATTTTTACCTCTCTATCTACATTATTCCGTGGTTTATTAAGTTTTAACATTTATACTGACTTTTTGATCACCCTGCATATAAAAATTGGTTCTTGCAGAATACATAGTGAAGGTATGGGAAGTATTACCATGTTGCAATAAAAGCTGCAAGGCCCGAGTTCAACAACTTATCCCTTTTAACGACAGATCAAAGTTTAAACAAAGTTGCTGCATTCATTGCTTATGCTTAAGAAAGCAAAATATGCCTCTCTTTGATACACAGCTTATCCTCAGCTATCACTTGAATGGTGTAATAACTGTAGTCTTCGCTGAGCGAGTTCTATTACTTATCTGCCATTCGACACACCTACTGTAACCTGTTCTTTTCACTACAGTGGACTATCAGTTCTAGCACACAACTTTCAGTGATGCAAAGCTGATAGCCTCTAACCGATGGCGATACTCTGGATCGATCGTGCAGCCGATACTCTGAATCAGTACATAAGGAAGCTGGGGGAACGACCCTCAGCCATGTGTTCCTGCCGAGAAGGGAACGAAAGAACAGAGAAACAGAGCAGCTGCCTTTCTGGCTGGGCAGCTCGCCGTCTCGGAGCCGTCGATGGCGCTCTTCGGTATACGGGTGTTGCTAGGAAAGGACGGAGGGGTATGGAGGAAATGGGGAAGGAGAGGGGATATGACTTGTTACGCACAAAGAGCTCTGCACCGTGCCCCTCGCACCCCCAGGCCAACACTCGCTCACCATTGTGGCTGCCTGCGCAACGGAGAGATGCGTCGCTGTTGGGTCGAAATCGGACTTCTTGTACGACGGGCACAAGGGCGAATTTTCCGTTGCCTGTAGGCCGGCACGTGCCGAGAAGGCAGCGCGCACATTAAAACCCCTCCCTCCTGCCCCGTCTCCACCTCTCCCTAGCGTCTGGCGCGGCCGAACCCAGGGCTTCCCCCGAGTCGCAGCTCGCTCCGCTCTTGTCACACTATTTCACGTGGCTACGCCGACCCCGATCCACATCACCCGCCGTCTTTCTTACCTTCTTCACTCTCTCTCAGGCAAGAACCCTCCACCTGGCCAACAACAGCACTTCGTAACAAAAGCTGCGAACGAGAAAGGACCCGTGGAGCAGACAAATCGAGTTCGGTCAGCTGCTCAAATGAACAGTTTGCGGTAACTCCCATAGCAATCGGCAAACTCCGATCGAGGGAAAAGAGAAGCCACAGCAGGATTACAACAGTATAAAGAATATTAGCTACTGTGTCCCACTACCAAGAATTCTGTACAGTAACAGCTCAACTACACGCTTGTGTGACCAACAAAATAAAAGATGCACCTTCCTCCACGCCTTTCACTTCTACAATGATGAGCTTAATCATTGCTTGATTTGTGATGGAACGCGTCGGTACTACGTAACGGTGCCTATGACGAAAAGAAAGCATTAAAATATCGTTTTATGGCGTCTATTTCTTAAAAAACACCCCCGGGAGGTCACAGTACCGAAACCTCTTCTTTAAAAATCAAGCACTGAACCTAACTATCTCACTCAAATACTTCAGTGAAGGAGGAACTCCCCCGATCACATGTTTCGGAACAATCTTCAAAATCTCTCATGCATTGGATGAGGCACACGACCAACGAAAATCGAGTGAAACTAAAGCCTTACTACATACTGCCTACTTTGTGTTATTATCTCGTATTACTGAAATGTACACACAATGTGTACATTACAATACTACCGAATTGTGTTATATGGCTTGTTTACCTTTGTGCACTACATCCTACTCTAATTGGCGTGTAAGAACCAGAAACTCACTGTAACTTCTGTAAGTTTCGCTGACAAATCTTCACTGTATTCATTTTCTATAGATAAATGTAACGCAAAGAAATTCAATACTGTACGTACACTCCATTTCTCTCTCAGCTGTGTTTGTATAAATAACTGCATAACAATCATAAACGGCGCTGAGCAGTATGAAACCAGATGAAACCAAAACTGGTCATCAGAGACTGAGGACAAGCTCGGGCTGCTTTTGGTAAGGAAAGAAACCATGCCGGCATTTGCCTGGAGCAATTTACGGTGACCTCGGAAAACTTAAACTTGGATGACCAGAGGTGGATTTGAACTACCGTCCTCTCGAATCAGAGTCCAGTGTGCTAACCACTGGGCCACCTAGAACGGTCGCAAACACTTGGAAAACAGAAACAAGATTTAGAAACAGAATCTTTACGAGGCAAAGTGAAGGGTAAAGTAAACGCAGCGATCTAAATGAACGTTATGGCAAGAATGGGCTGCCATATCGATAATTCTATGGGGTTGATAACGTCTTGGACATGCTATGGCGCAGACACGTACTATTCCTGCAATCAATTGAATTTCAGTCAGTTCGTATTGTCGCCCTTCAGGAGACTGGATGGTACTTCTGAAGACCTGCTAATTACGTTGAAAATGACGTTTCAGTTGCCCATCCGTGCTGATAGTCCAATGAAGCTGCAAGAGCTCGTCGTCCTGGTTCTGAACGATGGCTGCATACATATTCATGATTTGACCGTCGAATTTGAGCAGCAGTGTGTGGAGACCACAATACACAGTAAGGCTTAAATGTCATCGGGGGACACCAGTAATCGCATGCTGGTGCCTGATCGTTTGTCAAGCTTCGTGTAACATGTAACCATGGTAGTGTGTTGTGCCAGGCATTGATGATATGCCAATTATCTCCTGGCATCATTATGTGCAGTGTCATACCACTAAATTACCCTACAGCCCTGTTAATTACTGTAGAGAGGAACACTTCCAGCTGTACAGTGAACAAACACTTTTTTCGCGTTAGCAAACGTGCTCTCCACAACGTTCAACTTTCCATTCCAGTCTACCACTGAGCACGTACGAATACATAATAGGAAAAGATGTGTTTAGATTTCAGTTAGTAATTTCACACTCTGAACAGTATTAACCGCTTTATTTCTGTCATCATTCAAGATATATACGCATCATGCGTTGCTTCGAAATAAATCCCGTTGTCTGGTATTAAAAAAACACTGTAGCGGAGAAGTTGTGTGTCAAAAAACTGAATCAATGTTTTCTTTAAGATTTCATCTAATTAAGACTTCTCGTATCAGAGCCACGCTTTGAGTTCTGTGCTGTTTTCATTCTGTTCACTGACTGTACGACGACAGCCTTGTAACGCCTCTAACACTGTTTCGCCTGTTCTATGAAGCAAGGAAAATGATTCTAACGTCGACATTGGGATCTTTAAAAGGCGAATGTACGAAAATCGTAACAAAGGAAAAAGGAAGAAACTTAGGTTAACATCCCTTCGACGGCTACTTCATTAGCGGTGGACCACACGCTTAGTGTCCGGGATGAAATCGGTTGTTGTTTTGTTTTTTTTTTTTTTTTTTTTTTTCAAAAGAACCATTCCAGCTTATGCCTTAGTTGATTTTGGTAAATCAAGAAAGGCCTAATTGTGTTGAGTAGTAGTAGAGCCACTCTGGCAGAGAGGGAGCGCTGATCTTGAACTTCCTCTCAGATTATAACTGTGTGCCGGACAGCAATGCTTTTACAGACTGACCTGTCCGGCCAAGACTCACCACTCGCTCTCACAGTTTCACGTCTACCTTTCCACGCTACATCGAAGTTCTCCAGTATATGTGGCTGCACTAGCACTCGTGGCAAAGAGGAGTGCTTCTATTCGTTTCCGAGTCCGGTCCTGCGTGCAGTTATAATCTGCCACGAAGTTTGTACCTAAATCTAAAATGGCAGAACGGGAATTAGAACCCTCGTCCTCTAGAATACGAGTCCAGTCTCATACCATTGCACCGCCTCGGTCGGTAGAAATTAAAAATAAGTAGAACTCTAACGGAGATTAGTCAATGCTGCTCTACACGCAACTAAGCTCGGCATTTTGACCACTCGTTTCTTTTTTCTGTTTCGTTTTGAGAATGAGTGAAGCTCGTGTGAAACTAAAATTTACCTACCTTCTCCATGCGTTATCATTCACGATACGTACATATGTCAAAGCACATCAGTAACAACGAAGGCAGGTATACGAGCGTGCGGCATTTGAGACCAACTTTAGGAAAGCTCCGAACACTAAGAACACAACACGTCATTCTGAACTGAATGATATCTTCATATGTAAAAGTGACTTTGGGTGTATCCGAACGAAGTTTTACAGGACCAATTACTTTCCGAAATATGAGACTGTTCGTGAATGATGTTTTATTATTATTATTAAAAAAAAGAAAACAAAAAAGCAGCAACGCTAGAAAACTGCACGGAAATGCAGAAAGATATGCAGAGGATGGACACTTAGTACTGAGATTAGCAATTGATCCTCAACATAAATGTGACGTATTACGCATAAACAGACAGGAATTCCCCTTACTGTATGGTTACACGATTGCAGATCACTGAAAGCAACCACGTCCAATACACACTGAAGAGACAAAGAAGCTGATACGCCTCCCTAATACTGAGTAGGGCACCGGTGAGCTCGCATAAGTGCAGCAACACGATGTGGCACGGATCCGACTAATATCTGAAGTAGTGTTGGAGGGAACTGACGCCATGTATCCTGCAGTGCTTTCCATAAATCCGCAGAGTTCGAGGGGTGGAGATCTCTTCTCAACACAACGTCGCAAGGCATCCCAGATATGTCAGTAATGTTCATGCCTAGAAAGTTTGGTGGCCAGCGGAAGTGTGTAACTTAGAAGACTGTTCCTTTGTTTTTGGAGTCATCCTTGCAATTCTGGCCATGTGTCGTGTCGCATTGTCCTGCTGGAATTGCCGAAGTCCGTCGGAATGCACAATGGACATGAATTGATGTAGGTGATCAGACAGGATGCTTATGTACGTGTCACCTGTAGAGTCGTATCTAGACGTATCGAGGTCTGATATCACTCCAACTGCACACGCTCCACACCATTGCAGAGCCTCCACCAGCTTGAACAGTCCCCTGCAGACATGCAGAGTCCATGGATTCATGAGGTTGTCTCCATACACGTACAAGTCCATCCGCTCCATACTTTGAAACGTGACTCATCCTATCAGGCAACATATTTCCAGTCATCAACAGTCCACTGTCGGTGTTACGCCCAGGCGTGGCGTAAAGTTGTGTGTTGTGCAGCCATTAAGAGTACACAAGTGGGCCTCGGAGATATGTCCCATCGCTCGTGCGCCGACTATAACACCATGTTCAAACTCACTTAAATCTTGATAGCCTGCAATTGTAGCAGAATTAACCGATATAACAACTGCAACAGACACTTGTCTTCCATAGGCGTTGCCTATACCAGTTTGTTTGGCGCTTCAGTGTATAACTTTGAGCATGCTTACTAAGGGCAAGAAGTTCAACGATCTCATAAGATTAATCGCTAGTGGGCCTAATGCCAGATAGACCGAAAGAATCCTCAGAGTGCAGTCCACCGGCGAAGAAGATAGCTTTCAAAACTCTCGTTCGGCCGCTGCTTCAGAATAGCTCACTAAATTGACTCTACCAGATGGAATTAACGCATGAAATATTTACGATCCACAGAGCAGCAGTGCGTATAGACACAGGTTCGTTTAGTAAGCGCGATAGTGGCACATAAATGCTCATCTAACTCCAGTGGCAAACGCTACGAGAGAGGCGTTATGCATAACTTTTTGGTTTCTGGTTAGCACTCTAAGGAACATAGTTCCTAGCCTCTTCGCTCCCGAGCACATATTAGAAGTACTAGGGGGGCTACTATTGTGTCAACTGCGTTATGTAAGTGCTAGGTAACAATGAATGACGCTAAAAAAATGGAAGCCTAGTGATTTTTTATAGCTGCTATCATATATGAAAGCAGCTTAACGCAGGAGAACTTTCCACCTTCTTGTTGCTTTATTAGAAAAGACAGTCATACACATTATACATATTCCTCATACTTGCTGAGGATTTCAGTATTGGACAAAATACGCACTTGTTATCGAAACCTTCAATAAATATAAGTAACCAATGCGAAGTACTTCCTGATAAAATCACATTGATCGGTATTAAGTTAACATAACTTGTCCGAATTTACTTTCATGTTTTTGGGGAATGTGTAAAGTAATTCCTGTCAGTAGCGAAGCAAACAAACACTTTGCACTGCTCACACCGTACAAAGTTAAGGCCTCTGTAGCCTTAAGCCCCGTATTTTGACCTTTTCTTCGGAACATGGCAGTCAAGCCTGGTAATCAAGCAAAAAGGAAATATAACCACACTTACGCTGGCGTAAACAAAGTTGGCACTGAATTCAGTTGTATCATACATGATACCCGAATGTTTGAGGCTTCTATATACTTTAAAACAATTTACAGTTAGCTATTAACTGACGAATGTCGGCTTTAGTGAGTTACTGGTGCATGTGGAAAAACTTTTAATTAGAATAAGATATGTCTTCACCTCTGTTTCGCCTATGCATGCTGTGTAGTTTGAGAAACCAAAGATTGCAATGAATACTGATACTTCGGGGTGCAGAAGGACGAACAAATGAATTGCAGAAGTTCGATGTGTATCGTAGATGCTTCCACAGGCTAGGAAAGGTTAAGCTACGTACGCGCCCAGGAAAAAAAAAACCTGGAGGTGTCATAATGATACCTCGAAACTGAAGAGGCTAGGAGAGTCAAGAATGTATTACTTCTTGCTACGTGTATCTCGTGGTAACATCGTGAAGGTATAAATTAGAGAGATTCGACCTTACCAACAATCTTTCTTTCCCACACTATTCGTGACTGGGCCAGGAAATAGGAAAGTTACAGTGGGACACAAAGTACTCTCAAGCAACAACCACAAGGCAGCGTGCGGTATTGATGCAGATGTAGATGTAGGTGGTCATATTTCAGACACAGCTAAAAATTCTCAGGAGCAGCTCGTTTGAAGTAACTCTAAGAGTCTACATTACTATGGTGCTCTACTGCGGCCGCGTTCGTTGCTACCGAATCATTTCAAGTGCACTGGCACTCACTCCTTTCCGCCCACATACGCAAGCAATAAGCATAGCGTCCTTCACGCCGATGTCCTGGATCGGTTAGCAGTACATCCACCGCCAGTCCACGCGGTCGCGCTGCTGTGGTGGTGGTGGAGCGGCTCGCGCAGGGGGCTGCAGAGTGGTCTCAGTACGTTGCGATATTGATTTTCCGAAGAGCAGCAGCTGTCGTCTGGGTGGCGGGTGCCGTGGTTATGAGTCATGTAGTGCAGTAAGTGTGCTGTGCTGTGCTGTACTTCGCCCGGTGTACGCAGAAACCTGCGGCAGATGTGCCGGCGGGCGCGTGGCCCCTCGTCCCGCATGCGCGCCAAGTGATAAATTTAACCCAGCAACGCCACGCATCGCGGCTCAGCGCTGGGGGCGGCTGCTGAGGGAAGCGCGCCGAGCAGTGCCACTCAATCCTCTGGCAACACTTTTCGTTCGCGACGAAACTCACCTGTCTTTTTCTACATCAATCACTAGATCCTATAGCTCCAAAATGAACCCTATGTGGTGGGGGGTCAACTGTTTCCTTGTTTGCGGTATAATACTGACACTATGACGATCCTCCAGCTACTTTTGAAGTTGTACACCAAAATTCGCTTCGTGTCAATTAGTGTTTCCTCCTATAAATCATCATTTCCCACAGTTCGTGTGCCATTCTGACGCGCAAATAATTAAAAAAATTAATATTTTTAAGAGAAACCAAGAACATTCGTTTGATCAGTGACTGTATTTATATCTAGTGGCTAGGGGGTTCACAGTATTTTTTTTTTAAGGACATCGTGGCCACCTTTGTAAAGTTATAAAACAAATAAGTTGGTTTGGTCATGGCAAACGTTTTGCGAAACTGATTTTTTCTACATTTTCCCATTTTGAAGGCCCAGGGGCATCCTTTTGCTTCATCCTACTGAGTCAATATTCCATACAGCTCATTTTTATACGGCATAGAGCTAAAATGGAAAGGAGAATGGGTGCACCTCAAGGACAAGTAACTGGATGCTTAAGAAGTGTAAGATCCACCATAGTCCCCAGCTAAGGTCATACTCAAACATGACGATCTCTTGTCAGTAGCCTGTATTTCCTCTTTAACACCCGTCTTCTTGAGATACAACAGCTGTATCCAAGCTAGCTACATGGATTTTTCAGGATTTGACACCACTCCAATCGCACGTCGGCAGCTATTTTGTTTTAAATTATAATTTGCCTTTATGTTTTTTTTTCTTCTTTTTGCCAAGTAACCGAACAGAAACTGAGGAGAATCGCAAAAGTAATGGAAAAAGCGTATCACCACCAAAACGGTCGGCGACGGTTAGGAGCATACTATCGACGTACACTAATGCCTTCGTAGTATGTACTTCGTACCAGATGGATGCCCTAATATTTCGCTTTGTCTTTGCTGATACAAATGTACAAGTGCTAAGCGGAAGAAACTTATTGGCAGTACCTGTAAACTCGATCTGTTGTCACAAAATGGCTCCTACCTCAATACAAGTACTCATACATCAGACAGAAGCTCTTGAGATTCCGATGACCGATTGTTTTGTCAACACAGAGTATCCATAAATTATCTTTACAACTTAAGACTTTAATAACTTTAAGACTATACTACATCTTAACAAATGGGTCTCAGTATGTAATAAGGTAACCTTTTTTTACCTTACACGTGACGTAATTTTGACACAAAATTGAACTTGATAAAATGTGGAGGCCACAGGAGAAAGCTCAGTGCATGGCCCGGTTCATATAGATGCCACAATCCCCCGACTTCATACCACTAGACTTCTTCCTGTGGCGTTTTGCGAATTATCTGTTGTACTGAACGAAGGTTAGAGATCTAAAGGACTTTAAGACACGCATTTCCAATGCAATTGAACGTATCACCGCGGAGGTCCTGAATCGTACATGGAGAGAAAAAGAAATCTGGCTACATATCATCCACGCCACTAGGGTAACGCACTGATGTGCATGTACGAGAAAACAAACATAACATGCTGAAAAACATTTGTCGACATCTAATACAGTCTTTAATGTATTTAAGACTTCAGTTGTAAACGTAATTCAAGGACGCCCTGTACATACGTCCACTTTTACAAACTGACGATGGGGTATCACCACATTTAACTGCATAATACGTGAAGGCAAGTGACCTTTAAAAACTCTTACACAAGTACCGTTTCTGTGGAAGTTGGCTTGGTTTTGATCTTTTAGAAAGTCACCTTTTCTCTGTCAGCAAGGCACAATTGGGCTTATTCGACAAAAAATATTGAAGATTTCCGAGAATGTGAGTATGAATTTCTTCAGTGTAACTTCGAAATCTTACCATCTGCAATCCTTGCAGAAAAAAGTGAAATACAGCTATTTTACAGAAAAAACAGTGATAAACGTCGACCAAAGGATTTTACTGCTGAAGCAGTACAAAATCTTTGGCTGGAGCGCGAAAACGGTATGTAGAATACGGTTAGATGTCCCGTCGGCAAAGCAGAAAGGAGCAAACTGACCTTCGCCTCGAGAACAAACCACCCCAGCTTTCTCCTACGATAATTCAGAGAACGACGGAAATCTTTCGAAATCTTCAGTCAATATGCCGGATTATTGCCCCTATACTAGACCAGTGCCTCGTCCCTGGGCAACCTCGAAGGACAAGGACAGTGCGGTTGCATTACACAGTGAAATCTCTAGCAATGACCAATATTTTGTAGTTGAACATGCCGGTGGACACAACAGGAACGACGAAGCGGCTCTCCCCCGCCTCCCGGACAGCTGCTGTAATCAGCGATACGGGGGCCCGTTATTCGACTCGGCACAGCACGATAGCGGCTGACGGGAGGGCGCGTGCGCGCTTGCGCGTGCCATGGCAATGGGCGGTCTGCAGCCGGCGTCAGGGCTCCTTTAAGGCCAAGACAGGGGGACAGGCGGGCCGGGCGCGACTTTTGAGACGAAGCGAACGGGCCGCGCAGCTGCCCGCACACAGCTGATAGTCCTCAGCCGGCGCCCCCTGCAGCCAGCCGCGGGACAAATATTTGATATCCCGAGCCGGCCTTCCAGCAAAAACTGCTTACGCCTACTGGGGACGGTCGACGCAGTGAAGCCACCGACACTGCGTATGGCGACGTAAGTGGAGAGAGAGAGAGAGAGAGAGAGAGAGAGAGAGAGAGAGAGAGAGAGAGAGAGTTGCTGCTACTTAATACGCTATTTACTTCGGTACACAGTCAGCAGTGCTAAGAAACTACCAGTATCACTGTATTTGCGTATCACTCGAAAAAAGAGAAAAACTTTTAAGACGTGGTTGGTCGATAGTTTCAGGTCCGCTCCGTGTGAACAAGTAGACTTTATCAAAGCGCCACACAGCTCAATATGAGCATGTAAATCACGATTAGCATTCAATTATTAAAATATGATTAGCAGTACTTCCGATACTAAACAACCTTCATCCGTTAAGTTTGTCGTTTTCCCACAAAGACTACGCCTCTCGCTAAACTGTCTTGCTTGAGGGAGAGGATTTAAATACTTTTCGCAACCTGGGAGCAGGTAAAGCTGAAATGACTTCTTCAATGACAGCTTAGTACGGTGAACCGTGGTGGTCGTGCAAACCGCAACGGAAGGTAGCAATCTTCATCGAACAAGGCTTAAAAAGTTACCTAATGTTACGAAAATCTATGATTCATCTTTGAGGAGAAATATGCATTGTTTTTAAACTTCCTGGCACCTTTAAACTGTGTGCCTGAGGGAAACTAAAGGGCTGGACCCTACCTTCTGCTGACAGCACGAACCCATGTTATAATCTGAGTGTAGCAGGTATCCGTCATGAAGTTGTGGTAACTTAATTGGAACACGCCTGCTCAGGAATACAATGTTACTGCGAGCGTGTAACATCAATAACCTATTTATTCGTACTGTCGTCTTTTATTTAGGTGAATAGTGTAAGCATAATATGGAAAAGGTTGTATCTTATATCTAGATTGTATCTTATATCCAGATTGTCGACTGTCATGCAAGAAATAAGACCCAAAGCACAATAAAATTCTTCTTCACAAGTATTAGTGATAATTTCGCAATAAAAGAAGCTCAGCGGAGGTGATACCAGAAGCACGGGCTCTGTGGCGCAACGGATAGCGCGCGTAGCTGGAAAAGTTATAAATTTTTAAAAAGTTTACATGAAATATAATAATAGCGTTAGCAAGAACTCATTGTAGCAGTTGTTCCGATGGTGGGTGTATTGCACATAGCTTCACATCAACTTTTGTCTCAGAAATGGACAACTGAGTTTAAGTGCCTCTACTATGCTTACCAAGAATTATTTTTTTTGAAAGCATTGTCAATACTGAAGTTATCACCACACTCCTGTAGTACAACGAGGTGTATGACAGGTACGTATGCGGAGAGATATAAAGCAAGTATAATATGGAAGTAACAGAAACGTAAGGGATGTGCTGTTTGTGAGAGTAAACTAACGACAGTCTCTGGGGCAGACTTCACTTCGTCTTATGTAAGGTGACGAAACTTCAAAAGCTTAAATAATAAGAATCCTAGCTGGCCAGTTTGAAGATGGACAAAAAAGAAAATTGTCACTAATAAAGAAAAAGGTGTGGTAATATTAACTAGAAAACGTCTTTTTGAACAAGACATATGTGAACAGCTATTACAAATGCAAGTGCATGTAAATGCCATGGAACACTGCTTCTAATGGGTTTGGCGAAGTTTCATAATTGTTATTTGGTTTTCATATGAAAGTACTTTCGTTATGTTTTATAACTAAATTAAAATATTGTTGCAAGTTACATTCGAAACAGGGACCTAAGATTCTGCTAATATTCTATAGTCCATCGCTCTATCAACTGAACTACCAGTAATGTACACACAAGCAGGTATAACGATAATTTGTACCAAGAGTTTAATTTCGTCGACTGACGCTATCCTTTGTAACGCTAGGAAAGCGTATCTCGCAGAAAAAATTACTATTAACCTCAGAATGCGAAACATTTTTAAAGTAAGGGAAATTGGGCATCTACGTTGTGGCATTTTGACGGTACACTGCAACGAATTACTACGCAACTTCTCATTCCCTGAAACACACACTCAAAGATAAATTTTTCAAGACTTTTTATGGATGTATTTGTGCATTTGTAAGCCTTTTCCGAAATTTAAATGGCATCACTGTGAATTAGTTTCGTGACGATAGGTGCAGCGATCTAGCCAGCGACGACGCAAGGCATCCAATGACTCGAATGGAGCGTTTCAGCGGTCTTTCAAATTATTTTAATTTCATTTCCGTTTTTATTAAAGAAAACTGAAATATAAGAAGAAATAAGCATGTTATGGGCATAAAATTATATATTTAACTATCTAAGATGATTTCCAGAAAACAGTCAAGAACCCTATTATGTACCACTGACATGACATTAAACATGAACTTTATGACCGCAAATGGTCTGCAACTAGCCGAATATAAGATTTTCTAATCAATGATCGTTTCGTTTGGACCAGAGGACCCACTATATTCAGTGTAAACACAGCCCACACCATTTGGGAGCCACTAACAGTTTGAGCAATGCCTTGTTGACAATTTTAGTCCATTGCTCGGTAGCGGCTGCGCATCACTCAGACCCTACCATCAACTCTCACCAACTGCAATCGGGACTCATCTGATCAGGTTACGGCCTTCAAGTCGTCTAGGGTCGAACGAGTGTGTTCACGAGCCTAGGAGAGGCGTACAGTCGGCGATATCGTGTTGTTTGCAAATTCACTTGTGTCGGTCGTCTGCTTCTATAGCCCATTAACCCCAAATTTCGTTGCACTGTCCTAACCGATACGTTCGTTGTACGGCCAACATTGATTTCTGCGATTACTTCACGCAGTGTTGCTTGTCTGTTAGCACTGACAACTACACAAACGCCGCTGTTCTCGGTCGTTAAATGAAGGCTGTCAGCCACTGCGTGATCAGCGGTGAGAGGAAATACCTGAAATTTGGTGTACTCGACATACTGAGGATCTCTGATATTTAATTCCCGAACGACTTCATAAACTGAATGTCCTATGCGTCTGGCTCCAGCTACTCTTCCGCGTTCGAAGTTAATTCCCATCGTGCGGCCACAATCACGTTGGAAACAGTTTCACATGGATCACGTGAGTACGAATGACAGCTCCGACATTGCACTTCCGTTTTCTACCTTGTGTACGCGATACTATCGCTATTTGTTTATGTGCCTATCGCTATCCCACTACTTTTATCACCTAAGTGTAGAACATAGGTTCAAGAGTTGGATTAAAATATAGAGTAGGAATGTATTAACGGTAACGTTCGATAATGATACTGCTATCCTCAGTGAAGGTGTAGAAGAGTTACAGGACGTACTAACTGGAATGATGGGTTTGGAGAGCATAGAATGTGAATTGAAACTGAACTGAAAGAAGTCGAAAATGAGGTGCGGAAAAGCAACTGGTAATAAAGTTAACATAAACATTGTTGACGGCGAAGTAAATGTAGACAAGTATTTCTGCTACCTTGAGAACAAAATGAAGTATGACGGATGCAGCAAGGAGGGCACAAAATCAGATTTACACTGGCAAACAGGGTATTTCTGGCCAAAATACGTCTAATCGCATTGAACATCGTAGGAAGTAGTTTTTATGGGCGTACATCTGGAAAAGGACAACACAATACGAAATAAACTACGAATTATGGGGGAGGGAGGGAGGAAGGGGGGGAGGTTGAAAAGAAGAAAATCGAAGCGTGTGAGATGAGATGCAACATGAGAAAGCAGAAAATTCGGTGAACCGATAAGGCAAGGAATGAGGAGGTTGACGAGAATAAGTGACATTATGATAAGACGCGTTTTAAGAAATCGGGGAGCGACTTGCATGGTACTAAAGGGAGCTATAGAGTGTAATAACTGTTAGTGAAGACCTATGCTGGAATACATCAAACAATTTTAGTGAGTACGAAGCGTGAAAGTGCTACTCTGAGGTGAAGAGTTTGACACAAGGAAGGAATTCGTAGCGGACCGCATCGAAAGAGTAAGATAAATAACTAAAAAAAATCAATCCGACTGATGTAGAATTAAGAGGTGTGCCTATTACGTAAAAGACTAATAAACCTCATAAGATTTTCAAATGGTCGTCGTACTACTGACGCCTCACACTGCTTTAGTCACATGAAAAATGACAATGGTTTGCCGTATAGGGTGTTTACGGACGAATAGTATTTTTTTTTTGGGGGGGGGGGTGTAGTTAGACTATTTCATACAAAACATTCCAAATAATCTGTATTCAAATTTCATTGATTACAGTTGGTTACAAAGATCAGCTTTCATTTCGTTTATTGATACTCCAGTTGCTATGGGTTCCTTTTTGTTTGTCATTTTTGCTTCGAAGCTTCAGTTGTGGAGACGTGCTAAAACTTATATACTTAAAGTTTTCGCCTGTGATTGTGACTTTTTTTGTGAATTCTAATCGTCGTTTAATCGTGCCGCGCGTGTTTTCTGAGCATGCTAGTATGGTATTTGTGTACGGATTTTCTGAAGGACACACTGCTGCTGCTACTGCTTGTAAAGAATAAGGTAGAGGATTTTTTAACAGCAGGGTAGCAGATTCAGGAATGCTCATTAGTGATTTCACTGAACTACGTGAAACTGGGGTAGCGCCGAGCAGTCGTATCTCACCCGAAAACGAAAATTAAAATAGACTGAGTGTGGAGTAACTAGAAGATGATGTTCATTTTCTGGAACGTAGTCATAAACAATCACACACAGGATTTTTACACATATCGGTGTTCAATATACAAGAACATAGCGGACGGTATGTACGCACTGCCTCTTTCCTTATTTACAACTGGATGAAGGAGGAGACAAAGGGAAAGATTGGAATTTCGTCGTTGTCTAGAAGCAAATCGCATTGATAATACTATTTACTGATGAATCCACTATCACTCATGACGGTATCCAGTGACACTTAATTCACATCGTTCGTCCAACGAAAACCCATATGCCTTTGGGGAGACATTTTTAAGAACGCTTCTCTGTACATATGTAGTGAGTTATGATAGATCAGTTGATTGCCCATGTTGTGTTACCATTTCGTCTTAGAGTAGCCCTATTTGAAAACCTGCTTCCGCCAACATCAGTAAAGATCCCTTTGACTACGAATATGAATATGTTCTCCCATCATCATGGGACGCTTCACATTCTAGTGATCAGGTAGCTTATCATCTAAGCCAGCGTCGCCTACAATACAGAGCGACAGGTATGGTCACCTTTGCTTGGCCATTAAGGCCCCAGACCCTGACGCCATAGATTTTTGCCTTAGGCACTGCTGATAGAAGTTTATATAGAAAAAATAAACCTAAAAGACGAATTGTGCGTTGGATTGAGAATAATGTTGTCCTCAAAAAATAACTCAAGTACGACCTCAGAAGATCGACACGTGATGCTGTCAAGAGGATTCGAAACTGCATTTTAATCATTTGCCTTTGTTGAACACCTTCTGGGATACTTTGCGTTGGATTCTAACAGTTACATTTCTTTAACGACGGCTATACTGTCAACTAAATCCTCTCGAAACACCCGTTTTTTGCAATCAAGAGAACCATCACGCATCGATGTACTGGGGGATATCGCGATGAACATCGCGTTTAACATCCGTTCTTGGGGATCATACTGCAAGAGCAGTCGGCATTATGATACAAAACGCGGACTAGTGAACACTGCTGGTCCTGGTTGCTACAATCTGTAACTCTCACTCTTCTTACCTTACCACATAGCACTTTGCCGCAGGAATGCTGTAGGTACTTGACAGGCGGTCTTCCTTTCGTGCAATTCTAGTGCTGCAATCCATCAAGACCGCTCCTACCAAGACGCTTCTTCTCTTCCCGATGGAGCAGGTACCTCTTTACAACCTACCTGCCTGTTGGCCACACTTTCGCTGACTAAATATTCATGAGATATTGTCAATCGCTAACTGGTTCCTCAACGCTTCGCAGCAATAAGTAACCTGATCGATGCATTAAGGTAGGCTGCACTACGCAAACATAAGCACAATGGTGTTTAAAGTTATGATGCGCTGAAAATTCCTACCGCTGCTTATGGCAGTATCACAAAATATTATTTTATGCGAAAAATTCAGATGTATTGGTCCACAAACAAACATTTCTTTGTGCCCACTATAGATTACCTGTGGATTTAGGTAAGTCTTACAGACTGCTGCATTTTTTACAAATACCAAGTGCTCGAAGTTAAATAGTTGGAAAAAAGGGGAAGAAAATTTGATACTAGTTTACATTTGCTGCTGGCTTAAGACAGCTGCCTACATTTTGTCGCATCTCTGTATTATAAAAATTGTTGTTCGTGATCGCGCATATGAAAGAAGTGAAAAAATGACTACAGAAGAGAAAGTATGAGAGGTCTAAGAGAGATGAGGAAGCCGGTGTCCAATTCTTGTCCCTAATAAACCCTCCCACAACCTACGGTACTTAACGTGATCGGAACAGATCCTTCGACTGAAGCAGTCCAATGCCTCACCTCCCATGCATATAATGTCTCTGAATCTCCCCTTGAAATAGTCCAGCGCAGTATTTTCGGAGTTTCTGTGGTTATTAGAACAAACGTTATGGCAGACTGTGGGGAGCTTGTTAATAATTGTTTGCTGAGTACTGTTATACTGGATGGTTAGCTGTTTCACAGACCGTACATACCAGTCGACAAATCCAGCTCACAGTTTTGAGCCTAATGACTATGTGCAGGGTATGTAACGATATCACACGCAGAGGATCTTTTCATATTAAGGAATATTTCCTTTCCAATCTGTCATTTACGGGTTAATCGATGAGTCATGTTTGCTGGTCTGCACCGCAGCAAACGCACAGTTGGTTGCTGCTGTACTGCTAAACCTTAAGTATGTAACTCAGGGATTCTGGTTACACCATGAGCTACAAATTTTCTTAGGTTAATGTGGCTGTAAGAGGTGTAGAGGAAAATTGGTAAGACACCACAAAACCAGCGCTTTACATACTACACACTAAGAACTGCACGTATACTCCGCAGATCAGCTTTCTGTGTGGTACGAAAGGCGGACTTGTCTCATACACGTAATTTGTGGAAGCTCGAAAGTTGCAACTCACAATTCTAGAGGACCGACAGTGCAAATGGCTATTAACTATGGAGTTGAGCGGTAACATTTCCGTACGTCGTGGTTTCAGCAAACAATACTTCGATTATTTTACATTTTGTTAAAGAGTTTTAAAATGTATGCACTAAACTATATTGCGCTCACGATGAATACTGTGTTTTAGTTATATGGGTAATCTTAAACGCATACCACTATAGCAAAATTTAATGCAGGTAACTGGCTACATCTAGAGTGTATTCGCGAACACTGAAGCACCAGTTCTGGAAATTTTTCCCCTTGAGAAAGAGAGTACATGGTCCAAATGCGTCGCGTTGAAATTAACGCAGTGTTGTAAAAGGAAATAACTATTTTGTTTTATTTTATATATTTTTTGCCTTTGTCAGATTTGTTGATGGAAGCCTCCAAAGGTAACATCTACAATTATGTTTTTGTGTAGATAAGAATATGTATTATTTGTCAGAATTTACTTTCAGACGACGGGACTCGTATCTTCATCATAAACTTAATTGTAATAAAATTGAGAAAGAATGTTGCAAATATTAACAAGAACCAACTCCTACAGTTTGTGGTTTTGTGCAACCGTAGACAGCGATATATGACACGACCTCTGCGAGGACTGCACCTACTTCCCGTAGTGTGATGATCAAAACGAAGCACTGCCCTAATTCTGACAAAGGTGAGAGATGGTTTACCAAGTACTGCTTTCATGCCAATAATGCAGCTGCACTGGTCTTAATTACCTCATTTCCTCGGTTTACTGGAAGCTATATCTGGCTAAGTTTCATAATTTATGGTGCGCAGCTTTTGCACACAACCCGCTCCGAGTTAGGTTTCGAATTGGTGAAAAATGTTTCGCAAGCTCGTCTAAAGTGAGTGTGCAATTCATATCCTCCGCACTGGAAAGCGAAAGGATTATTTCATGGGTTACTTCAAGGGGTCAGGCGAAGAATGTACTAACCCTCAAGAGCTCATTTTGAGTTACTGCAAGTTTTATTTGGTTAAATTCAAAGAGAACATAAATACAATAAGACAAGGCAAATTATATAAAGACAGTTATTTCTTGCGGTAAAAACAACACTACTGTATTACCAACATGTGGAACATTCTAAAATAGAACTGACAGCGTCTAAATACAAGAATCGATTAGTCTATTAATTTATTAATCTTTTATATAAAAATCACAGCGTAACGACTACAAATAAAACTTGTAGCGCTATTTTTAAAGTGTATAACGTCTTACTGACAGCCTTTTCCCGCCATGAATCTTAGGTTGTTCCCGTAACACACTAATATCGCCAAACCCGTAAGAGTAACAAAATACTCCTGACCTACGATTACTGGCAGGATGCGACCAGCTTTCCACGCATCGCCATTTACTAGTGGAATCTTTATGTTTTTGCTTCAGTAAGCAATAACCCAATTATTTTCTTTACACTAGCTACGTACAAGGATCGTCCTGTAACTGTCTCCAACACCCTCCTTTCTTCTTTCAGTTAACACGAACGGTTAACAAACGTTGGTGTCCCTAATACGCATTCGTAGACCCCACTTTCCCCTGAATTAAGTCGGCCTGACATTTCTCAGCCCGCATCTCGTGGTCGTGCGGTAGCGTTCTCGCTTCCCACGCCCGGGTTCCCGGGTTCGATTCCCGGCGGGGTCAGGGATTTTCTCTGCCTCGTGATGGCTGGGTGTTGTGTGATGTCCTTACGTTAGTTAGGTTTAAGTAGTTCTAAGTTCTAGGGCACTGATGACCATAGATGTTAAGTCCCATAGTGCTCAGAGCCATTTGAACATTTCTCAGTGAATCGTTACTCTAAAGTTTCTTCGTATTTACTGTCCTTTGTTCTGTACGCTCTTAAAGATATTATTACAATGTAGAGTCTACCGTTTTTGTATCTCTTTCTGAAAGGAAAAACTGTTCCTGGCAGCTTTTCACCGAGCGGCGATTTGTGGAAGAGTTAGTTGCTCACTTAGTACGTATACTGTGGAAAACTGCTGCATAAGTTCGTTAGCCTTCTGCAGCACGATGCCTTCTCTCTCCGGAGATAACGCTCAAGGGAGAGCAGCGGTAACAATAGGAATTTGAGCAACATGGACCGAGAGCAGGTACAGGGGGAGAACCCTGCACGGGGCAGGGAACAAACTTCAGAGGACGGTCTGCATTCTACCTGGACAGCCCGCTGGGAAATTCCGGCCATTAACGTAGTCTGTGAATTCTTTTGGCACAAAGCGCTCCTCTGATTTTCTCGGGTAGACGCACTAATATCAAGTTCTAAGTCTTGGGCTGCAGTGAGATGCGCAGTCCGTAACACTCTGCCTTTTGTGCACATCTCACATGAGTGTCTGGTGTTAGCGTAAACTGCTCAGTGTTAAACAGACACAGAACTGCACTACCCAAGTCTTTTCACATCTATACTTGGGGGCTGATCTGCAATCATACTGTCCACCCATCATACTGAGCTTCAAACGTACTGTAACTTCCTTAATAAACCGTACAGTTTCTGAAAGGCCTCCGCTAACATTTTCAGGTCACGTGCTATCAGTGACAGTAACGGTATTGTTAAAGAATAATTTATTCCTAGTTTGGTTCACAGTAAACAGTTTTTTTTAATAAAAACGTGCAGCAGGAGTACGAAGATTTTCTGATGTGACCTATTCCCGCTATCCAACATGATACTAAATTAAACTACTTATTAGAGCATGTCCTCACCCTTTCGCTATTTTAAAACTCTCGTGTTAGCCTGTAATTTGAAAGCAAGTACCGCTTTGCACACAGTGGCTTAGCAAGGCAGAAAACGGGAATATTCTGTTCTGTTTACAGGAAGTTTCGAAAAATGGTTCAAATGGCTCTGAGCACTGTGCGCCATAACTTCTGAGGTCATCAGTCCCCTAGAACTCAGAACTAATTAAACCTAACCAACCTAATGACATCACACACATCCATGCCCTAGGCAGTTTGATGATGCACTACCACGATGGCCTTTTAAGACAGTCCAAAGCGGGACATGCAATAAAACGTCAGAAAACCTGTACGAGGTCTCCTCAAAAACAAACTTTTTATTAATATTTTAATTGATGTTACATACGTAAAGTTATTCTCTCCTTGAATGTATTCCCTCCTCTATTCGTACATTTGCCCAATCTTGTCTCCATGCCCCATCGCAGTAATACGAAGCTTGTTTTGGAATGTTCAATGCTCACAACCAATTCTGTTAATGTTATCAATTTTGTCGATACGCTGCAATTTCAGCTCTAATTCAATTTTAGAAACTCATGAGGCTACTTCTGGGGGAGTGCATTGAGATGCCATTCATTTATAACAAAGAACTCAAACTGATAAAACTGAGTGAACAAGCGGATTGCAATGGCGAAGAAATCTGAAGTCTTGCAAATTACCTTGTGCTTCATATACAATAACGACTGCCAACTAACCTTGACACAAAAGCCGTTAACTGCATTATCCCACTGACATAAGACAAAACTTCGCGTATTACTTTGATACTGCACACAAACTGCTGTGTTCTTTTGTTCCGATAGTATGGCAGCCTTTTGGTTAAACATAGCAACAACGGGAGTTCGGACTACATTTCGTAATCTTAAATCCAGCAATCGCCTCCTAAGATGTTTTCACGAACGTTTCGTCATCGTCACCACGTTGAAGATAATACTGGCAAACGTTCACTCTATATGGTATCTGACCAATATTTTCCCAACTTTGTTACATTGTTGCCCCAGTAAATCAGATTCAACAAAATTTGCGACAACAATGTAGCACCTTCCACTGCAACTACAATAGCTGGGCAATTAAAAGCTATGTGAAACAAAATTACTCCGGGAGAATGCGACTGATATGAACTTCCAATGGCACGTCTCTAGAATATTTCGTTGTCGTAAATAAGAAAATGAAGAGTAAGGTTATATTTTCTCGAATTCAGCAACATAATAAATCGACTGGAGGGGCATGGCATGCATTAATATGGGTTACGTTTTGAAATGTTTTCATGTAGAGTCTCAAAACATATTCAAAGCTTCAACACTAGGACATTATGCTTCTCACGAAGATTCAGCAAGGTTCTCGGAAAACAACTTGGGCAAAAAAAATTCTTAAAGCCGTCGGAGGAATTTAGAGGTTTCCTGCAAGGCTCTTAAAAAGAGAGAGAAACTGCGATTTCCATTTAAGTTGCCTGAGACAAAGTCTCGTGAGTAAACTTAGAAAAAGGTTGTTCGAGGTTGACTGTGTAACGACGCCACCGTAAGGCATGGTGTATCTTGTACAGGGCGCTTTGAAGTAAGTCACAATGCGTTGGCACAGTTTTTTCTTTGCTTTAAAGGCGAAGAGAATAGGAAACAGAGCGTCATATCGACGTGTCATCCGCCATACACTGACTTATTCAGTACCGATAGACACTAAAGCGCCAAAGAAACTGGTGTAGGCATGCATGTTCAAATACAGAGATATGTAAACAGGCAGAATAAGGCGCTGCGGTCGGCAACACCTGTGTAAGGCAACAAATGCCTGGCACAGTTATATCGGTTACTGCTGCTACAATGGCAGGTTAGCCACCTATCAAGATTTGAGTTTGAACGTGTTATTATAGTTGGCACATGAGCGATGGAACAAAACATCTCCGAGAAAACATCAAATCCCCAACATGCTGCGCCGGAAAAAAATCCTGCAAGAACGGGACCAACGACGACTGAAGCGAATCGTTCAACATGACAGAAGTGCAAGCTTTCTACAAATTGCTGCAGATTTCAATGCTGGGCCATCAACAAGTTTCAGCCTGCGAACCATTGAACGAAACATCGATAAGGGCTTTCGGAGACGAAGGCCCACTCGTGTACCCTTGATGACTGCACGACACAAAGCTTTAGGCCACGCCTGGGCCCGTCAACACCGACATTGGACTGTTGATGACTGGAAACATGTTGCCTGGTTGGACGAGTCACGTTTCAAATTGTATCGAGCGAATGGACATGTACTGGTATGGAGACAACCTCATGAATCCATGGACCCTGCATATCTGCAGGGGACTGTTCAAGCTGGTGGAGGCTCTGCAATGGTGTGGGACATGTGCAACTGGAGTGATATGGGACCCCGATACGTCTAGATACGACTCTACATGTGATACGTACATACGCATCCTGTCTGATCACCTTTGTCGGTTTATGTCTATTATGCGGGACGGACTTTGGCAATTCCAGCAGGACAATGCGACGCGACACGCCACACGTCCAGAATTGCTACAGAGTGGCTCCAGGAACAAAGGAACAGGCTTCCGAGTTTAAACACTTCCGCTGGCCACCAAACTCCCCAGGCATGAACATTAATGAGCATATCTGGGATGCCTTGCGATGTGCTGTTCAGAAATCTCCACCCCCTCGTGCACTTTTCTCTGCCCGGGGGCTGGAAGTTTGTATCACCACCACCAGCACCACCACCACCACCACCACCACCACCACCACCACCACCCGTCACAGTGGCTAGATTGGACTGTGTGAAAAAACTGGATTATGTAAAAATTGTACGGACGCTGATGACCGCGCAGTTGAGTGACGAACAAACCAAACGCCACCACCACCACCACCACCTCGTGCTTTAACGGATTTGTGGACGCCTAGTAGAATGCATTGTGTCAGTTCCCTACTGCACTACTTCAGATAATAGTAGAGTCCATGACACGTCGTGTTGCGGCACTTCTACGTGGTCCGGGGTGTCCTACAAGGTATTAGGCAGGTGTACCTGTTGCTCTGGCTCTTCAGTGTAGATACAAAACTAACTTACTAATTAGGACATTAAAAAAAATGATTTAGTTTTAGAAGAGCAGGAGGGACGGGGCCTTGATTTTAATGACGCGTCGATTACGTTGTCACTAGCGACAAACTTTAAGTTAGAATAGGACAATTATGAGGAAGAATACCAGTTGTGTTCTTTTCAAAGAAACCAATATAGCACTCATGTTAATAGAAAACATTCGCCTTGGTGACTGAGCCAGGATATGACATCCCCTCCTCTGGAAGCCGAATGCAATTCTTTAGCCACTGCAAGACCTCAATCATTAATTTAGTTTTGAATTCAAAGATCTGGGTATCAAGTGATAATGTTATGTGACGTATTCATCGGTTGTTCTAAATTGTTACAATGAGTTCAAGACAACGCCGAGATTTGCAATGCTTGACGAGAACTCCAAGTGCACAGAGGAAAAAGCACTTTGTGCGTTACTCATGTAAAAGAACCACCCTAGTTGTATCTGCTGAACTTACTAGACATCACAGTGTGCTGACTCAGCGACATGTTATTGTTGGTAAGCATTGAGGGAAAGCCAGAAGGGGGTATACTACCCAAGGTGACTCACTAAGCCCTTCTTGGCCAACGGTAGAAAGGCAGTAATGCAATAACGACCAAGTGATGAATATCTGGCGAAAGCCATCGAACTTCGTTGTTTACAGAAACAGCGCATTACTCACCGGAAGCTGTTTCTAGATGTTTAAATTCTGTGATGTCGGTTGTATTCACAGGCGACCTAAAGGTAGAGAATCTGAATACAGGCTTTCTATTCAATACAGAATTTCTAGCAATCCGTGTCTGCGACTTAAACCGCAAATGTAACATTACAGAGAGCAACGGGTATTACCGAGACCTACGCAATTACTATTAGAGCGTGTAACGGATGTAAGTGCTAAATTTTTGTATGCGGTAACTTAATATGTACAAATAACAAGGTGCTGATTGGTTGTTCTTGCCTCAACCAGTCTTCCCGTACACGCGTCACAATTTACAACCTGATGTTTTCCTTACGGTACTACTTGCACCACGAAGTGGACTACAAAAAACATACGCCTTGCAATGTCTATAATTCTTTATTTGCAAATTTAAATACAGATGTAATGTTGTTCAGTATACCCTCCTCAGTCACCGACAGTAATTTCTGAACTTTTTACACCCTGTACGTATTTATTTTATCCGGTTTTTACAAGTTCACGGGAACTTATCTGCATTCCTTGGGGCGTCGACGGTTTCCATGGTGGTGGTGTCAATCAGAAATACTCTGCTCTTCTGTATCAAATAAGCAACGAATGAGACAATAAATGATTTTCTCTTGTATTATAAACAGACATGGCTGACTTTGTTTGTCCTTTAACATTGCGCTGCTAACAGAAAATGAGATACTGCTACAACCAAATAAATTTAGACAAAGCTGAATAACGCATTGCTTAGTTTCATACTAATACAGGGTCTATATTGTAGCAGGACTACTGCGTTTTCCTAGTGTCATGTGAAACAAATGACGATCGTTTATCGTTGACACACAGACACCTTTGTTAATATTCAACATCACTGTCTCAAACTAACGTATTCAGCTCGTTGTTTAGAGACTGAATACGTCAAATTCCATAAATACTCAACTTCTAGATGTACCTTATGCGCACTCCTGTTTGTAGTGAGGCTTTACTGAAGTGATACTTCTCTAACTGGAGTACCGAAGACTGATCTCGCAAATTGGTATTATTGCGTGATATGTCGGTAACAAAACTTGCTGAAAAAATGAACACTTGATTTCTCTAATGTTTCATAGTAAGCGATTCGGATGTTACAAATTGTGATTTTCCACTTGACAATGCGTCAATCATACAAATGGGTTCCTATTGAATGTGAATATAACCATTCACTGATGATTACTGTGTTTATTAAAAAGCATGACGTTTTCCTATTGCTGTTCGCATCTACTTTATGCAATACGCCAATTTATGACGATTTCCAACTATGATTTAAGTTTCCTGCGATGATCAAAATTATGTTACATGACAAAATGAACATTAACAGCAGTCGCAAGATAGGACTATCAGATCGTAAGTAGTAACGTCAATTTTTTTTTTTGATGAACTGATGGTAGGAATTCGCCATTTTTAAATTTCAATAATAAAGGCACTTTAGACTAAATAGCAGTGCACGTAATAGTTTCTTATTGGGGCGATATCATTCGAACAGCTTATCGACGACAAACTTCGGAGCAGGGACACGAACTCTGCCGGAGAAGGACGAAGGGAAATGCGTCGAGTGCCCTTCAAGGGAACCATTCCAGCAACGGCTCAGATTATTGAAGGACATCATGGGAAATTTCAATCCGAACAGCTTTCCTCATGAATGCTGACCACCAACTGTTGGGTAACGCGTCGCTTCCCTCTGTGTAAATCATACAGATCGGAACCGAAACCAAGCAGCACTGGCAACTGTGTGTCTATTCCGCCTGTGATTTAGTGATGTTACCTAAACATAGAGAATAGAAGCTTTCGAAATGTGGTGCTACAGAAGAATGCTGAAGATTAAATGGGCAGATCATATAACTAATGAGGAGGTATTGAATAGGATTGGGGAGAACAGGAGTTTGTGGCACAACTTGACTAGAAGTAGTGACCGGTTGGTAGGACATGTTCTGAGGCATCAAGGGATCACCAATTTAGTATTGGAGGGCAGCGTGGAGGGTAAAAATCGTAAGAGGAGACCAAGAGATGAATACACTAAACAGATTCAGAAGGATGTAGGTTGCAGTAGGTACTGGGAGATGATGAAGCTTGCACAGGATGGAGTAGCATGGAGAGCTGCATAAAACCAGTCTCAGGACTGAAGATCACAACAACCACAACAACAACAACAACAACCTAAACATCAACCAAAAATTGTGACAAATCAAAATAAGGGAACTGTTTCGCGCAACTTACAGTATACTGTACAGGGCGTTTTGTGTAAGGTAAGATGTTGACTGATAATAAGATTGTTTCGATATGACATTCCGACTTGGCGTTAAAAATGTCACCACTTCGTATTTGTAGAAATGGCATGGAGATCATGATTTGATGTTCAATGGACAAAAATGTCATTGGAGACAGAGCACCATATCTGATTATGGAAGGATGGGTACGGAAATTGTCGGCGCTATCTAGAGGGGTTCCAAGTCGGTATTTCGTCTGAAGACATTTGAGGAAACCACGAAAAACCTACATGAGGATGGAACAATACTTCCGTTGGAAGCCACAAAGAGTGGCTAGGAGTGAGAAAGAAGGCACACACATGTAATCATCTCAGAGTTCGCCTCAAGTTATCACAGAAAACCGTGAACAAATTATTGGAATAACGGGGGTCTGAATACCCTAAATCTGGCTCACCTCTGTTTCGAAACGTACCACGTGCGGGGTTATGCAGTACCAACAGGCTGTAAATCTGCCACGAGTTTCTGAAGAATAACTCGAAATAAGGCCGCATGGTTCTGACGTTGCTCTCGTTGCCGAGAATTATGACTCCCTTCTCTGTGGTGCTGTGGAAGGCATCGAATTTGTTAATTAGGATGACATTTGAGCTCAACTACCTAGCTCGCCAATGCTAGTTTCAGTTCCCATCTTTAGTTTTTATGCAAACTTCAGATAAATGCGCGTACTGCTCAGCATAACACGTTACTGCGCACGTAAAAACAAGTAACTGCAAAATATAATAGTCACTTGAGCGACTGGAAAACTTATCACTGTTCGTGTAAAGATATATTGAAAGTAGGGGGGGTTAATCTATATTTCCCTGCTGGAAGTATTATGTTTCATTCCCCCGTCCCGCGACAAAGCGATTCGACGCAGAAGAAATGCACGGATCCAGGCGCCGCTTACGGGCTGGCGCCGTGGTCACCCTTTCACGACTCGTTTGAAGTGTAAGTCGGTGCGTTGTGCGCTCAGTGGACAAGAGAGACAGGTCAGACTGGTTCCCGGCGCCTCGTCGACGAGCTAGCCGCCTTTGCACTAAAAGGTACGTTGTGCGGGCAAGTCGCACGAATGAGCAATGGCACTACCACGAGGAAAGCACGGCGAGGCGAATCAACCGGCCGCCCACATAATATTACGGGAACGGCCGTTATACACTGTTTCGTCTCCCTGATGGCGCAAATCCGTTGCCTGAAGGAACCGGATGTCAATCAGAGTAAGTGACAAGTGAACCACGCCCCCCCTTTCTCCCTCCCCCCCCTCTCTCTCTGTCTCTCTCTCTCTCTCTCTCTCTCTCTCCCCCCCCCCCCCCCCCCCCATGGAGTATCTGCATTTAGATACAATTCAGCTGCAACCAAAAATCACGAATACATCCATGCATATTTTATTTATTTACAAGCTGGAACAGCCAGATTCTTCTTCCGTAAAAGGTTTTGTGGAGGGAATCCTGGGCCAGTGGTTTTTAAGGAAAAACGCGACCGTCGTTCACTGCTAAACACTGCCTGCTCACAATTGACTGGTCAAACGGACATCTGCTGTTTACAGTTGCTAGTCCAAGCTGACAGCGTAGTTACAAGTACTGCGCTGACGTTGCTTTTACGCTATAAATAAAATCTGTCTCCGAATACTTGGGACATACGATGTACACAGAAATGTCACCTCTGAGTACCATTCTTTGTCGGTAGTAGTCACGAGAGCGGAGGAATATTTCGCTTCCTGGTAGAGTGACATAATTAATCGCTAGGGCATCTGATTGTGATTTTATGTCTACTCCTAAAGGTATAACGTAACTTCAAAGTTAAAATACATGCAGCGAGGTGTAGTACCTAATCATCCTATTAGCCGCCGTTCAGCCCAGGTTTAGTCGATAGAAAATATTATCCACATACGACTGAGCCTTCTTTAGTTAATTTAAACAATGGACAAATCCAGGATCTAATCTATATGAGAAGATTTGAGAAGATCCATTCATGTAGAAGATATTTCGAAATGCAATGTTCGAGGGAATTAATTTTGTATTTAAGAAAACAATCTAAAAGTTTTCTGTTAATTTCTACGCTTTATGACTTTGCATGTAAAGTAATAGTTTTTCCGTAAATTTCATAAATGCCACATTTCAACGAAACAGTATTATCATTATATTCGAAGCAAATTCGTATTTCCACAGTAATCGAGTAACTCTACGTTCAGACTTCAGCAGTTTCTGTAATGGTACCGTTGAACATCAGTTACTGTTACCAGATAGGGTTCGCGGAACTGCGTATTGCCACACTCCTTTCAGCATGGAACCAAGCACGTCGTTAAGCGGACCGTTATACTGGCGCATAGTAAATACTGGCATTCTCTCGAGATTCAGAATGCTCCGAAATGGTGATATCAGATTGTGTAACTTGTTATTAAGCTACAGTAAGACATCTGAGCTTCTAAATCCTTATTTATGAAAGTACCCTACGTACCTCCATACGATTTGTAGAGCTGGTTGCTGAGTGTACAATCCTCTTTTTTCCTGTTCCTCAAGAATTGATCCAATAATTGTTCCAATAATTGTTTTGTAAGCTGCCTATTTGGTGTGTAAACTACATTTTTCGAATTCGTCCAAGAAATTTTACTCTGGCACCAGCCTTCTCTACAACTAAATTAATGTGGTCGTTCCACCTTTAACTGCTCTCCACAGGGACTCCTTGATATTTTATTGTTGTGGCTGATAGACAATCGCAGCGTTAAACGACATCCAATCTCATTTTTTATTTGGAAGCCTTAAAGGAAATCAATGTTTAGAGATAACTGGCGATCTCTTCCTCATGCGCTGAATGATCGGTAAGTCTCTGCTCTTCTTAACTAGTTTTTAACGATATAATTTCGTTGAACACACATCTGTCGTCTGCTAATAGACAGATACAAGCATTATCCGCCAGGTCATTTACATATGGATCTGTCACACTATCTTGAGGTACACCGGAAGCTACCTACGCTCTGACAATGTCCCCCATTCAAGGAGAACGGACTCAGTCAAATCTTTAATTCAGTCGCGTTAAGTGTCCGGTACTAATTACTAACAACTTTATTTACTAGGCGACGGCGTAGAATTGTATGGAAGGCTTTCTGGACGTCAAGAAGGAAGTCTTCACCAAGACTCGTATGAGCCGTTTTCTGGAACCGATGAAAGAGTACAGTAAGCAGAGTTCGACAGGAACGGTGGTGGTGAGATCTCTACATATTCCTAAAGAGGTGGTTTTCGATCTCCAGGAAATCCGAATATATGGTCTATTACTCTGCAACGAATTACTGCCAATGAAACTGGTCTACAGTACCGTGCATTCGTCTTGCTGTCCTTACAGACTGGTACGACTACTTCGTCTTTTTCCATTCACATGGTATGTTCGTAGATACCAGCGAGCAATGATATGCTGATGCTGGATGAAGGGCCAGTTCCTCCGGATATTCAATGTACACTACCTGACAAAAAAGGTTAAGCACCGAGAACAAATGGTAGGATGTCAAAGAAACTTCGTACACATAGACACAATCATTGATTATGTAAATTATTGGAGTTGCAACTCTCCGTGACATAGAAATGCCACCACAATACATAAGATGTGTTTGTGCTTATTGTTACCAGACATGCTACGTATATAACGGGTGTGAACAGAACCAGATGTTTAGTATTCACTGTGGAAGACATGGAGATGCTGCATATTTGTATGCGTTATCAGCACCTGAAAAGCTTTTGAGAAAGGCTCACTGGGGGTTACCACTTGGCCGGCTGATCGAATACTGCAATATCCAGATTTGTCGGGCCTTTGGATACGACAGTGGCCTGATGCCGAACAGCGCGGCGACTTAATGGCAGGTGTATTCGTTGTCAAGGTTACGGTCGACCACGTCGTAACCCATTCACATCTGCACCTGCTAACTGAGAACAAGGAATACGACTCTCTGCAAAATTCTGCGTTATCCCGCTCCATTGGTCGGATGCCAGCTAGCTAGCCAGGACATTACAGTCCCAAGCGTAAGATGTCGTTAACACAACATGGACGGCTGCGTCTGAGGTAGTGCCACAACCAGGAAACATGGACTGCAGATGAATGACGTCTCTGTGTTCAGCGATGAAACGCGGCTCTGTAGTACACATGACCATCGTCGGTGGGTATGGTGGCGACCTGAGGAAAGGTCCCATTCTTTCAAAGTTCTGAAGATTCGCAACGATGTTACTTCTGGCGTCGTGGTGTCAAGGAACCATCGGATTTGACTTCAGGTCACGGGTGGTAGTGATCTACTTACATCTACATGATTACTCTGCAATTCGCAATTAAGTGCCAGGCAGAGGGGGTTCGTCGAACGCTTTTCAAGCTATTTCTCTACGTTTCACTCTTTAACAGCGCACGCGAAAAACGAACACTTAAATCCTCCCGTGTGACCTCTGATTTCTCGTATTTCGTTATTATGATCATTTTTCCCTACGTAGGAGGGCGCCAACAAAATATTTTTCTACCCTGATGAGAAAGCTGGTGATTGAAATTTCACAAGGAGATTCTTCTGTTACGAAAAACGCCATTGTTTTAATGATTACTATCACAATTTCGTGGCGCTCTCCCCTCTACTTTGTGATAGAACAGAACGAGCTGCCCTTCTTTCAACCTTTTCGATGTCCTCCGTCAGTCCCGTCTTATTCGGATCCCACACCGGACTGCAATATTCCAGAAGAGGGCGGATAAGCGTGGCCTAAGCATTCTCTTTAGTGTATCTCTTGTCTAAGGTTTCTGCCGATAAATCGCAGTCTTTGGGTTGCTTAAAACGCAACAATCACGTAGATAATGTTGCGGGTAAAGTTACTTGCAACTAAGTCTTTCGTTGATTTACAACCTTTAGATACGTGTGCTTTATCGTGTAACCGAAATTTAGCAAACTACTTTTAGTACTCATGTGGCTGACTTCATACTTTTCATTATATAGAATCAATTATCACTTTTATCATGGGAACTCAGACGCCAGAACTGTACACGACAGACATCCTACCTCCTGATATGTTTGTTAGCTGTAGGTGACAGTACCGTGGCGTCACATTTTTTAAAAAAATAGAATAATGGTCGTCCACACACCGCACATGTGTTTATGAACTGTCTGTCCTATGTCGTGCTACTGCCGTGGCCAGTAAGTTCCTCAGATCTGTCCGCGATATAACACTTGTTGGACCAGATTGAACGTCAACACCTTCCCAATGACAGCATATAGGGTATCACGCTCAATTACAACAGTTGTGAGTCAGCTTGCCTTAGGAGAGGATACAACACTTTCATGACAACTTTCTCAGCCGTCTCACTGCATGCATCCAGGCCATACACAGTGCGAAATCATACTAAGAAGAGGGCTCACTCTGTCGAGTTCTTTGTAAATTTGACTCCATTTTGTAATCACTGAAATAACATCATGTGCCCTCTACACCTATTAAGTTTCGTTTCATTTAATTTCGTCTTCCCTTTCTAAGTGATTCACTTTTTTATCAGATAGTGTAGAATCTCTCGGCTACCTCATTACATCATGTGGCCTTTCACCTACCGAGCGATTTCAACTGACTTGCAATTCCGCACTCGCTTATATTTATATTTGGAATTTTCGCCTAAGTGCGACTAGCGAAAGGAGGAACGGCGTTGTTATCTGCTTCAACGAAGTAATATGGGAAGTAATTTAGTCTCCATTTTATGTCTTCCCGTTCCAATCCCATGTTTAGCAATGGGTATTGGGACAGACGATTTAATTCTGTTCATCGATTTTACATGGCTATAGCTAACGCAACTGACCACCTTCGCGAACCGCTTTGTCCAACAAAACACTTTTCTTTTCTACTGATGTTAATACAACGTAGAATTATTAGAAGACGAGGTCAAAATTTGCTGCGTAAATATAGCGGCTCTGACTGAATAATGCAACCGTAGCGGTCGCGCGGTTCCAGATTGAAGCGCCTAGAACCGCTCGGCCACACCAGCCGGAATTACGTGCTCCTTCCACAATTAGCATTATGGAAACACCGTTAAGTTAAGTGAGATGACGGCTCTGATCACTACGGGACTTGACATCTGAGGTCATCAGTCCCCTAGAACGTAGAACTACTTAAACCTAACTAACCTAAGGACATCATACACATCCATGCCTGAGGCAGGATTCGAACCTGCGACCGTAGCAGTCGCGCGGTTCTGGACTGCAGCGCCTAGAAGCGCTCGGTCACCGCAGCCGGCGAGATGACGTTCTGGGATTCAGACTCTCGTCTATCAGAATAGTGACAATTTACAACGTCACAACATCGTTCGTTTTAGCACTTATTTTGCTAGTTCATTTATCTCTCGATTTTTTAGTGTCTCAGTGACTGAATATTGCACATTTGCGATTCGTGTTCATTTTAAATGATACAGTTCAGTAGCTATTAACAAACAATTCACTCATTTCTTGGAAAATAACCCTACAGGTCACAGCGGCCTTAGATATATACACTATTTTAGAAGAGTATTTTACAGAAGGGAACGTAATATTTATTACTAGAATACAGCCAGTAGGTTTCTTAAATAAATAAACTGAAAGCCCAAGATTTGTTAGAATAATTTCTAAGATTTTTAATTTCTCTGTGTGCTGCCAAGAGCAATGAAATTATCAACGATTCTTGTCGAAAGGTCCTGAGGCTCATATTATTTGTCAGTAAAGAAGAAACATAAAATGTCTTTTTAACGTCTAACACCTCAGTGACAGCAATATCTTAAAGAATGGGCCACTTTAGTGAGCAAACATGAACGATTCAATAATCTTCTTTCCTGAAAGAAAAATTGAGGATTTACCACAAACTTTGCCACGAGATTGATTATCTACGAGTTTAAGCGGGCTCCTCGCTTCGCTGATCATATGCGCCACCACCACCACCACCACCACCACCACCACCAAAGCTCCTTGTTTCCCCGGCGTAAAAACATCTCTGATGTAACTGTTTTACCTACTGTGTCATTCAGAACTCAATAGTATTTCTCCTTAATGATGTATACTTCATACGGCTATCACTGATCCATCATCATTTGCCGGATAAATATCAAACAACCGGTAAACTCTGAATTTTTTTTACAATTTTAACACCTTAATCCGCGCATGGGGCGGAAAGAAGTAGGTCCCTTTCCTAGTCAAATAAATGATCCTCGTATCAGAACACACTACGATAGAAGGCAGCACAGGAATTTCCGACATCACTGAGCTGTTATCGAAATCTACGAAGTAGCAGAAGTCAGCACAGTTTTATTTGTAATTGCGTACCTCCTGTGCGCCGTCCGTTCCAATGATGGTGCAGCGCCGATTGATCATCAAATGACAAAACGAAGGTACGTCTACTAATTACTAAAGAACAGAGGACATTTGGCAACGCCAGCTACTGCACACTTACCTCTCACTACAAGGACCAGCCTGGACTGCTACAAACATTTTGGAAAAGCCATCATCCTAGTAGTACATGGGACGAACAATTTTGACAATCTACCGGTAACTTTCGTTGCAGCGCTTACAATTATTTGCAAGACTAAGCTCGTCTTGTTATCTAGAAGCGTATCTTGCTAAGACATTCGAAGACTGTACTTGCGCAACAGAAACACGTAGCAGCACATTAAATGACATGGAAAGCCATAGTTAAAGGCTTTCTCTAACTGAAATGTTCAATAGCATGCTGTAAACAGCAATGTAAGTGTGTCAGCGCTATGACCATTTCATAAGTCTTTTTCAAGGCTTTTACGCTTCATCTAGGTGGGAATTTTTTTCTGCCCTTGCCCCCGTCATCCCTAGACGCCTTTCGTACTGACTACGTACCTAAAGCGATAGCGGACAGAGGTAATTGGCTGCCTCGTAACAGGCTGACTACCATCTGCGCTAACTTTTCCTGGTGCCTGTCCAGATGACGGTCTCACATGGGTAACAGAGCGGAAAGCTAGCCTTATGGTCGTCGCAAGGGTCCTGAAAGAGAGCTATACGGTAGTTAGTGTAAATGTGAGAGTGTGAGAGTGTGACGCGAGTGACACAGTTGATAGCTAACTCAGTTCCGGCGCTGTGCATCTTTAGCCCGAAGCAGCCTAAAGAAATATGACATTTCGACACTCCTGAGAATATTATAAATTTATTTCCCGCTACAGTTTCTCCCGTAGAGCGGAGCCTGATGACATGCTGCTCCTTATCTGCACCCAATGTCGCCTGTTGGCTACGGATGACACGGCGATCAGTGGTACCGTTGGATCTCCAAGGTTCTTCTTCTATAATGCAAGAAACGTGGTGTATAAAATACTCTGTTCTGCTTCGCATGGAAGACCACGATTGATCCACATCTACACAACGAAAACCGCTTGGTGGATGGCAGACGGCACTTCCCACTGCCCGCGTTATTATGGCTTCTTTCCGTTCCATTCAAGCAGTGTGCGCAGAAATAGTTCGAAGGCCTGATTGTCCGCTATTGCTGCTGTAACCATGTCTTCGCGATCATTTCGAGAGCGTTACGCAGGTGGTGGTGTATATTCCACATTCCCAGATTATCCTGTGGAAGTATTTTCGTCTCTGAATAACTACTAAAACCTACATTCGCCGAAAACTTCCGACAGAAAGCTCTGCAGGGGCGCCCTCACAGCTGAGAACTGTCATTAAGGAGGAAATGCAGGACAGGTACGTTATGTGGGATTGCATGAAATCAGGCTAAACGTCTCAGCGGGAGACAGTACTGTTCTAGCTATCTTTAAGTACTCACTGTATATTCAGAACTGAAAAGAGCGACGTGACGCGATCGGCAGACATACTAGAGACACTGTACACTGTTCACTGTCCTTTCCATTCCATCCAATCGGATCTTGATTTTCTAACAGCCATCGTACTGTCTGCAAGGTCAGACTGCCTAACAAGACACAGCAGTGTCGCTTTAGTACTTTCAGACCCATTTGAATCTAGTGATAAGTTCAAGCCCCGACAGATCACCTATTCTGCATCTCCAGAACGAGTAGCTGTACGAGCTGAATTGTGCATGGATAAAACAGACAGCGTTCCTTATTTACTCGCGTATGTTGCACACTGTACCTTCACCTTTTTCCTGCAGAAATGGGAAATGACATCAGCTTACACTTAAAGTTGCTGATAAGTTTAGTAACAATAATTGTAGGAACAAAAACTACAACCGAAAGCAGTAGAGCGGGTCTGGAAATAACACAAAGGCCTACAGCAGCATTATCTGTCAGCTTCAATTATACGCTACACCGAAAGCTGGTATACGGAGAACACAGACTGCACTCCAATGGCTATATGCAAAATTTGTCTACAGTAAAGCGCCAAACATAGGTTATAGACCTTCGTTCTCACAGGACAGCCGTACTGTTGACTTGTTTTATCTGAACACAGTGTTGGCCAGCTAAGTGAAACTTGACATTTTTAATATATGCGCATCAATGTCACAGGCGAACCGGGCGGACACGGCAAAATGTTCTTGACCGAGTGGAAATCGGATAACGTGCGAAAAAACACAAGAGAGATGTAAAAATAATATGGCAATAGATCTGAAGGAATGTACACTCTAAGAAAAATAAGAAAGACGCACAACGAAGAAACTATCCGAATGGGACGGAAATCACTAAATGTTATGTGCAAGTACAGACAGACGATTACAGTTTCAGAAAAATGAAAATTTATTGAAGAGGAACAGTTTCACAAACTGACCAGCTCAATATCGCTTTGGTCTGCCTCTTGGCCCTTATGCAAACAGTTATACGGCTTGGCACTAACTGACAGAGTAAGATTCCAGGATGGAGAAGTGTCTGGAGCCGCCCCCGCAGCTGACTGTTGCCCGCCATATGGCCCGACAAACTGGAGTGATTGGCCGGGGTGCCAAATCATTTCGTATCGGGACTCCTCTGGTTGTCATCCGCGGCACATTTCAGCAAAATAATGCCCGCACGTACACGGCTAGAGTTTCTATGGATTGTCTTCGTGCTTGCCAAACCCTAACTTGGCTAGCAAGATCGCCTGATCTCTCCCCAATTGAAAGCGTTTGGAGCATTATAGGCAGGGCACTCAAACGATCTCAGTGTTTTATCTATCTAAAACGCCAATTGCATAGAATCTGGCACAATATTCCTTAAAAGCAGATTCAAGAACTGTATCAATGACAAGCTGAATCACAGCTTGTATAAGGGTCAGGGATGAACCAAAGCGTTACAGACTCGCTTAATTTGTAAAGCTCGTTCTCTTCAATGAACCACCCAGTTTTCCTGAAGTCTTAATCATTTCTATCTCTGTACATGGCCGTCGTATCTACCAATTTGCGCCCCATTCGGGTAATTCGTTCACGGATCGTCTTTCTTTCTGTCTGAGAGGGTATATGCAAAGGTGATAACGGTATACAACGGCAGCAGTACAAACTGAGGCTATGGCGAGAACAAATGTAAGATTTAAAATGTTATAAAATGCTTGTGTGTACCGAGGTGATCAATCTGAGGTTAGGAAGTACAACCAGAACTCTTAACGCCTGGAGGGAAGAAGACGTTCTTTGGAAACACTTTTACACTTTGGACAAAACTGCAGATCGATGCTACTATCAACATGCAGGTCACCCAAGGAACGCGAAGACAAGCTAAGGGGAATCAGGGCTCGTGCGGAAGATACAGACAGTCTCACTCTTTTTCCATTAGAGAGTGGAATAGGAATGGGAATGACTAGCAGCAGTAGTGGGACTCGCCGCCAAGCACCTTACGGTGGTTTTTGGAGCCAGTATATGGATCAGAAAAATCAGGTCTAATACGAGAAAGTTTAACGTGGCCATAAAGCAAAGCATCTGATTTTATTTCTCACCCTACAATAAACTCAACCCATTCCTTCGTAATATAATTTCGACCCAGAAATCAGGAACAGCAGTTGCCACCCTAGAGCCCCCCCCCCCCTCCCCCCAACCACCTTCCCCACACTATTACGAGCCTTCGTAAAACGTCTGTTCTTTTTACGACTGATGTGGCCACACATGGCTTAGGACTCGTATTGTGTAATGACGGCAATATAGGTTTCTAGGTTCGCATCTAATAGCTTTTATATATATGGTCAAGTCTGTCAGTTTCGTTAACGCAAGTGTCGCTCAGTTTCCGGGTTAACATCCATCTCTCGCAAAACTAGAGAAATTAACTGGTTCACAGACTTACATTAACGTCCCAAAACTACTGATGAGAGTGACAGACACACAGAGAGAGAGAGAGAGGAGAGAGAGAGAGAGAGAGAGAGAGAGAGAGAGAGAGAGAGAGACGTGTCTGTTGTGAGAATCGCGGTTGTCATGAACAGTAGTTCCTCTATCTTCTTTATCTTACGGCCTAATTTTGGTAACCACTTCCGTTTGCACAGTGAGAGACGTGCAGGGTGCACCGCTCGCCGGCGAGGCCCAACTGCGCAAACCCGGCGCGGAACGGTTTCCAGCTGCATGTGCAGATTCTGCAGCCGCCTGCGGGGCTCTGGGAACCAGAGGGCAGCGTGGCGGAGGAGTCTGAGAACGGCGGCGTTTCCCACTCCGGAAAGACTCCCTGCGCTCAATGCCGCGGCCTGCTCCCGCTCCGGATACATAGCTCTGCCTTCCCCCTCTGCGTATAATTAAAACGAGGGGAGACCGGATCTGTACGCAAATTAAGTTTTTAGCCAAGTAGGTCATCTGGCCGAATGAAAAGCAGTATATCATTAGGCGATTACATTAATATATAGTCGGATTCTTCGATACTGCCTGTGGTCAGGCCAATTTAAATTATACGCCAGCGATTATAGTCACAGAGAAGACTGCAAATCCAAATAAATAATCCCGCTGCTTCCAAGTCAGTAAAAAGGGTAATTATTCAGTTTACTATCTAACACGCCAAGAAACCCGTCAACCATTCCTTCCACACTGTAAGCGTTACGAAAAATACATTACGCCGATTCTATTTCCTTTATTGTAATACCAGATTAGCGTATCTAAATGGAATGTCGCTTACATTCAGGCATTACCTACACAAAATTTAATCCTTTTTATATTTTGTGACTATCAGTGTTAAAACATGTAATGAGCAATTGGGCGCGCGCGCGCGCTCGCTACATGAGTAGAACGAAGGGGTGATAAAACAAAGGCACAGGGTAATGTGGCTGGGCTTACAAAACCATGGGTGAGCCAGTCACAATGACAATAAGCAAAACCCTCGAAAGGCGACATCAGACTCGCTGAGCGGGAAAATAATTATTTGAACAAGAGGATAAGCTGCACTTTTACCAGTTTACTGATGGAGACCACGTTATTTCCCATTGTTAATAATATGTAAGCCGGAAGAAAATATTTACAGTCCAGTAACGAAACCTTTTGGTGAGGAAAAACACTTCAACTTCGGTGACTGAACGAAATATAATAAATTTTAATTACGGTACACTAAATTTAAACTATAGAATTTTATATAGTATACCGAAACTGCATTTTAAAAGCGTGTGAACGATCTGACACGCACACACACTCGCTGGGAATCGAACCCTCGGCCACGCGCGCTAACAATTAGACGAAGAGATGAGGACGAAGTTCATGAAATAAATTTATTCGTATAATAAATTACTGGATAAGGGGAGGGGGAGCTAGTTAATGCTTCCAGCATTAACATTCCTTTAATGAACGTACGTCTGGCTGACACACAACACGTTACTCTAGTTCTGCCTTGACAAGCATTACAGAGACAGTAGTATATAGCTTTATCTCAGGAACCATAGTGTGTCACGGAGAACCTTGTGAATCTGACTCATACTGGAAGCAATGATCTTCCCGTTCCACGTGCATTTCCTTACAAATGTTTCATATTGCTGTATTTATCTGTCTTCCCTATTACTCGCAAACTCAGCTCATGTTTTCAAAATCTTCAGCTAGTGTAAGACAATTACTGGCGTCCCCTGAATAGGCGAAAGGCTCTCGTTCCTCACGAGAAAAAACATTGTTTAACTACAACTACTATTCGGTCACTGGACTCGTTCGTTAGGAATGACACTCCCATTGTCCTTAACCATCGATTAATGAAATGAGATCTGCAAGTTCTTTAAAATCTTACAACCTACAAACTGAATCAATTCGGGTACCAGCAGTTAGTAAGAAATGAAGGAATAGGGTTTAGCGTCCTATCGACGACAAGGTCATTTGTGAAGTTCACACGCTCGCGAGGTGGCGAAATATACGTGAGAAGTGTCGCTTGTTCATTTCAAATAACCCATTCCAGCATTCACCTTAATCGATTTGGGACATCAAGGAACGAAAAAATTTGGCTCGCTAGACGGAGATTTTGAACCGCCAGCCTCCAGTATTTCAGTTCAGTGTCTGACCACTGCGTCACCTCCGTCTGTGCAGTGGTGTATGTGTTTTCCTGTGAAGACACTACACGAGTACAGCGTGTAGTACATCTACGCACGTGGCGACGAGGCATAAAGCGTCTCTGCGCCTGCCACGGCCAATAGTGTACCCATCGCGCTCCCGGCCAGGTAATCAACAGATGCTGAGCGGAGGGCAAAGGTTTTTCTTTTTATTACGTGAGACTAAACGGGGGCGAGGACCAAAGAACGGGCTGAAGCCAAGGCAGGCGTACATAATTCATGATCGCAGGCGTGCCTGCGCCTCTGTGGCCAGCAATCGGATACTGAGAGGAAGTCCGGCTGGGCGATGGCTCAGTTCTCACGGCTGCCATTGTCTCGGTCACCCTGGGAGCTGCGCGGCTCGGCTCTGCCTGGTGCGGTGCGGTGCGACGCGACGGACACATGCGTGCCAGACCGCCGTGGGCCCCTTCTGCTCCGGCCTCTCGCACGCACCGCACAGGACAAAGGAACTCTCCCCATCCTCGGCTACGCGGTGCGTTCATTCCAACATCCCACATGGCGCATTCCTCCTGAGGCGCGCCAGCAAACATTCTGACGCCATAAACGTAACAATGATGAACGAAGTGTAGTTTCATTGATTAACGTTCCGTCGGTATCAAGATCACTGGCATTAGCCCAGAGCTGTAGGTCTGGAGGAAGAAACAAGCCGTGTACTGGAAAAGGGAAAAAGAAGGCATTCCCTTTCAGGAATTTCTGGAAATCAGGAAAAACGGATACCACGACGGCCAAAATAGGATGCATCTTGCTCCTTCCTTACACAAGGAAAATCCGAAGAAGATTATACCACATGAGTCCATCGTTCGGCTGGAAACAAGAGTCAAAGTCTTATTTACCTAAAAGAAATAACACAAAGCTATTACAGTAAGTGGGAATTAGTTTCATTTCCTTAGTCACCACAGTAACAATCTTCTGAAATCCTTCTCGAACTAAGGAAACACACCGAAAAGGGGGAGGGGGGGTAAGCATCTGCACGCGACCCCAACATGAAGTTACTATTCCTGCGCCTACGAAGTACGTCCGTTGCAAATACAGGGCGACAATTATTTAACCATATGAAAACAAAATCGTCATACGTCAAGGTTTAGGAAGATGATTTCATCTCCACTATCCAGAATGACTGATTTCGACAAGATGTGGTTCACGCATGGCGGAGCTCGACCCCATCGAAGCAGGAGAGTGATGTGCTAGAGGAGCACTTTGGGGACCGCATGCTGGCTCTGGGATACCCAGAGGTCCTCGCATTGGCCTCGATTGGCCGCCATATTATCCGGATGTGAACAGATGCAACTTTTTGTAGGGCTAAATTAAACACAAAGTGTACAGCAATAACCCCAAAACAACTGCTGAGTTGCAAAAAGCCATTCCGCACGTCATCGACAGCATCGGCGTTCCGACACATCGGCGGGTCATGATTAATTTCGCTATTCGTCTGTGCCACATCATCGCCAATGATGACAGGTGTATCGAATACGTCATAACCTAAATCCGACTATCTGTAGTGACGTTTACATGTTGAATAAAGCGTCTGCACGCAGCAGTTTGTAAGTAATTACTATTTTTCATATAGTTCAATAATAACGGCCTAGTCGTATAGGAGGACTGAAAATTAACACACGTTCTGTTCAGAATGTAATGCTTGTACAGCCGGAGTGAGACGAAACATACTACTGTCTCGTATTATCAATGCGACAACTAAATATTTGTGGTATGTTTCATAGTGAGCGAGAGTACTGCATATGAACACATTCAAGGACTAAGTTTTCTATGAAAATTGATGTATCTTTGGATTTAATATGATATAATCCTTTGTCTTTATACTAAATTTAAGACACCCTTTATCTGGCACTTCCGCTTTTCCGGCACCCATATATGCAAGGAATCGAAGAGTTAGCAAGAAGGAAAAGCAGATGCCAGACAGAGATTCATAGGAGGAATGTTGAGGAAATTTAACTCATTCACGAAGAATGTGGCTTATAAGGCACTTGTCCAACAGATTCGTGTGTATCGTTTATATATGCTATCCTTACCAGGCAGGACTGATGGATGGGAGAGGGAAGATCAAACGGTGAGCGGCGCGTTACATCACGGGATCGTTCAGTCAGCGCGAGAGCGTTACTTAGATCTTCGACGAACCCCAGTTACAGGAGAGGCGCTTTGCATCACGTAGACGTTTATTACTGAAATTTCGAGAACACTTTTCAGGTGAAGTCGGATAAAATGTTATTTCCTCCCACATACATCTAGCGTGATGACCATGAAGAGAAAATTCGAGAAATCAAGAGCCAATACAGAGGCTTACCGACAATCATTCTTCTCACGCGCCATTCGCGAATGGAATAGGTTTTTTTTTTGGGGGGGGGGGGGCAGTTAGTGGAACCTGAAGGACCCTCAGCCACATACACTTTCTTGCAGAGTACGACGTGTAGATGCAGATGTACACAGCAGAAAGATATTCCTTCTCATCTATCATACACATTGTCTGCATCTGCTTTTCGAGCAAAATTAAAAATCCTTCGATTACTGCTATTAATACTGCTGTGGAACATTTACTGGTGTACTGAAGATCGACCGAACTCGCGACTGTTATTATCTCTGGTTGATTTTGTCACCCAATACTGTGATCTTTTGTTTACTTGCTGCTGCTGTAACTTTGGTTTGTACATGGAATTACTGTCTTGTGAGAAGTTTATTAAATTCTCATAGGACACTAGGAAAAACTACGTATGAGATGAAAACGAATTCATCGGAGATCGAATATTATTCGATTCGTCATCCGATCGGAGCATTATCAGCTGGGACACCACTCACCGAATTTAGACACAACATGGCTTGTTCTAAGACCATGCTATTACTTGTCATACTGCTGTGCGACCAAGTACATGATCTTTCGTCAAAAGTAGTATAACACTGATACAGCTGTACATAATAATGATATTGACAAAACGAAGCGCTTCCTTTCCATCTTGCCCAAAGATACCGAAAAGAAACACACTTGAAGAAAGAATGACGTCCCTACGACTAACGCTATGGTCCATTAAATTAAGAGCCCTTATCAGGAGACGTCAAGAACTGGCCCTGATTTTGGGAACAATATGAAAGATCAGTAGACAACAACAACTCTCTCCCTACTGTTAACTTATTTCGAGACTATATCGAAGGTCAGCACAGGATGCTCGTGACTATATCGGTGTAACTGCTCTTCTAGTTCAGTGAGCAATACAAATGTATTCTAGACGCTGGCAGCTAGTCATCTTTGTTAACAGGCCTTCGATTTCCATTCTGAAAACTGAAAAGTGACAAACTTGAGCCCAGACAGTCTATACATTTGAGCCCACAGTTACTGCAACTCTGAATCAAGCAGATTTGTTTGTCTGTATTTAAGAAGTATATGGAATAACGAACAAATGTTTCAACGCCTTTGAGAGCTCACGTCCCTTCATCAGACAGTCATTTGTACCGCGAAATGCCAAAATTATGGCATACTAGTGTAACCCACCATTGGCCGACCCTAATAATGAACACTGATTTACTTCTAGGAGCCAGTCAATACTGGAAAATTGTTCATGACTCATAACCCATACGAATACCTCCGTCTCTTTGTTCTAAAATCCTCCAAGTTCGGCTAAATTATCGGAAGTCGACCAGAAGTTTCGACTATCCAGATATCCGTTAACCTTATTAACCTGCATAGTAAGAGTCAACGTATGACAACATCAGGTGTTTCTGGGATTAGGAATAGATAGTATTAGCTGTGAACAGGAACCATCAATGGGCGACAGATTCCGCAATTTTGAAAGAATTCAGTCGTCTTACCTCATCCAACATCGGCGAGGGTTTCCCACCTGAGTACATTTTTTTGTTCCTAGTAGCTTCCGAAACGCAAAAAGATGTTTCGTTGCCGTGCAAAGACATCTGCTAGAAAATAAAAGCGTTCAGACAGGCTTACGAGACTCATGTTAGAATACATGAGAAAGGGACATATTGAGTTAGCCTCTTCTGACGCACGTGTAGACACGTTTTAACTGCTACTCACAAATCACAACAGAAAGAGTTGTTTTTCCATCGATCTCATATAGAGGGTTCACCATCCCTTGAAGACGTTCTAGAGAATGGTTTTAATCTACCAGAATAATAGCTTTGTTCTACGATTCCGTCTACGACGTTTTTCCATTACAGCCGATATCACTCAGAATTTCCTTGAGTTCTCTCTTCAGTAGTATGACCGAAATTTTAGAAGAGTCCGATGGTACTATATGGTACGGATCAATGAAACTTCAGAATCAATTCAAACAAAAGAGAAAGCTGTTTACTACTTCAGTCGCCTTGCTTTCGGTCTTAACATGTAGTCCCTTCCTGTTATGGATCGTTCTCAGGAAATTGACAACCACTCTTAAGTCTGAATTTTTCACGGCTCCAGCTTTAATACATCAGAATATGTACATGGATATTGTCGCGGCTACTGTGATGCAGTTTAGTTGATGAACAACTATAACTGCAGATTTCAGAATGGGGAACAAATTCACCACGCTTGAAGGCCAAAGACAAGACATAAAAAAGAACGCTACAGTACTGTGTGTATTACGGAACAGAACGAACTGTATGCTTTCTTTACCCCAAACGGCGGCCGGCCGAAGTGGCCGAGCGGTTCTACGGTCGCAGGTTCGTATCCTGCCTAGGGCATGGATGTGTGTGATGTCCTTAGGTTAGTTAGATTTAAATAGTTCTAAGTTCTAGGGCACTGATGACCTCAGATATTAAGTCCCATTGTGCTCAGAGCTATTTGAGCCCAAATGGCTGTCAAACGGCTGTCACTGGTATAATATTAGACATACAGAAACCGAACGAAATATGCTGTGAGTTACAGCAAGCTTCTACGATCCTCTGAGTTTATTGTCGCTATTATCCGTCACCAGATATATTTTATTCCTTGATATTTTGGCAACTAGGATTGCGCTGAGACTAAATTCTGCCTGATCGGGTTGCCTCAAAATTATGCACGTAGTTATCGTCGCTTCCGGACCTACCTAACATCATATTTACACCCGGATGGATCTCAACCATCGAGAGAGAGAGAGAGAGAGAGAGAGAGAGAGAGAGAGAGAGAGACCAACTGTGGTATTGACAGCTGGACGCTTTGGATTGGCTCCTCAAAAGCCCCAGCATGGATAAGAGCAGAACCCAACACGTGGGAGGCATTTGTTTGTAACTAAGTTACCTAGATTCAAACATACATCCCATCTCAGTGGAGACACTGCTCAGGAAAATACACACCAGCTTATCTTTCGAGAGGCATCCCTCCAAAAACACTACGTGGCGGATCGGACCGAAGAGCTCATCTCAGCATTCATCTCAATGGCCACATAACCGACACGAATTGTCTTATGTGCTTTCTTGTCGAAATATAAGACGTCTTAGAACACTTCCTAACTTTCACTCACTCAGAACTGGATCTGGTGGGATCTCTTTCTGGCTTTATAATGTAACTGGAAGCTTTTACGCAACAATGCCTATTTTCTTAGATTCTGAAGTAGCGCTTGTCAACAAACAGTATCTCCCGGGAGAATTTACTACAGAATAAATGACAACAGGGCGCACTTTTTGGATCCAATTGCGGAATGCTTCCTTCCGGAAATCAGAATGTTCATGGACAATCTCCCACTGTCCAAAGGTTCAAAAATTAAAAATGCAAACCATACTTACATGAAGGGGTACAACGTCTATGAAGTTGCCTGCAATACTCTAACTTTTGAAGAGCAACATCAATTCATCCTAGAAGGAAATCTTTGCACAAAGTTGCTGTCAGTGTCTTCTGCCGTGTAATAAAAGCTGTTCATCACTGTCTACCATGCAAAGTAGTTCGTTGCGTTCCAGGTCAAGTAATAGAGGCTCCACTAATCAAAGTCGGAGTGACGCCACATGTACCCTTTTAAGCCTCGGGATAGATCGCAGAACACTTATTCACTGAAAAAGAAAGCCTTGCTATCAATTGTTAAATTGTTCTAATTACCTTTGCAGTAACCAGAGCCATCCATCTTCACCTCATTACCGCCGCCACAGCAGGTACATTCTTGTTAGCCATGCAAAGACCTGTTAGTAGTCGAGGCATCCCGCACACTATTTAGTGTGAGAACAATAAATCCTTTCAAAGAAAAATCTCAACTGGGACAACCCTTACATTTCATCGAACGCATCAGTGTATCGCCCAAAGGAGTAGCACCTGGAAGTTCATCTTACAGCTTGGTGGGAAATGGTGGTCGGTTAAGTAAAACGATGCCTTCGTGGAGTACTCGAGCGATGCAGTACGGGCGAAGCGAGAATTCGAACTGTTCTTGTCACCATCACAGCCGCACTCAATTCGTGAACTATCTACCGAAGTGATTAAGTGCTCCATTTCTGGTAGGGGGAAAGCCTTGCTATTTTAACGAGAGCGATCGACCTCACATAATCAACTGAGTTAGAGAAAGAGTTGAAGTTCTAGCACTCCGGTTTCTTTAATGTTAACATTATAACCTGAGTTCAATATTATCTGAAGGAAGAGTTTTCCTTCGCTAACTTTCGAGGACTAACCTCTTAGCATCCTTGACACTTTTATGTCGCTACTGATTTACGTACGTTGGAAATTACTTCTTTTCTACCCCAGATGTTTGGCTTCAGTCACAACAGTTGGTAAACTATACTTTGAAGTACATTATCCGTAACGACAAACAAAATTTCTAAAACATTTGTATAAAAAAAAAATTCGTTTTCACATGTGTGTGTGTAGGACAGTAACTCGAACCCGGTAACTTGCTTCAATGGGTGAAAAGGAAATTCAAAAAGGTGGTGTGAGTTGAGCAGATTTTCTTGCTGTTCACCAACAGCCATCCCACTAACCACACTGACAGCGTCAAAAAAAATTCGTCTTAGTAACAAGCCCGGGGCTGTGATAATCTTCTTCCCTGTCTGCCACGTCTGAACGTTGGAAAGTAACGAGTAGTCGTTCTAAGTCAGTCTTGAGTGGGGCGTGGGGGGGGGGCTCAGATTCTTTCACGGGAAATACTTCTCTGTCCTCAAAATCAAGGTGTCTAGGTGTGAGACCCCTCTTCTCGACACGCGGTTATCGCTACTCAATAATGTTCAACCTACTGATTATTGTAGTGATACCTCAGACTTTGAAAACTGAGAACTTTGCCTATAACTGAACACCAATGAATTTACATAGTTTTTAATGAACTCTCGCATTATATTACACGCAAAAATGTCTTTTTCTAATAATTTTTTTAAAGTTCATAAATACAGTTACAAAGTTTTTTTATATTTACACACGAATGAATCCATGAACTACTAATAAATCATCAGGCATACAGGCGCCAGAAATTTCTACGGGCAAACTCGGTATATCAGCACAGGAGAAACGCGAGATGCCTTAGGTCTAGTCCGAAAATCACAGATGTAAGCGAGATTGTAAGTTATTTTTGCGGTGCAAAAAAGATAGCATCAACATAAGTTAAATTGCACAATTTGTAATTTTTTCTTGTTAAAGCAACACTGCTATTTTCTGAAGATCATCTCAACATGAACTACGGCTTTAATGCGAATTAACCATTTCGTTCGCCAGTAGTCATCCATAATGAAATAAAAAATAAAATAACAAGCGATCGCAGGTCTTAACGATATCTTACTGACTATATGGGACTTTGTTTTGACAGTTTTCAGATTCTAAGAGAAGTAACTGTTCACATGTCGAGGCTAACCAATCATGTAAGGTATGTAAGAAGCGACTAGCCCTAAAGGAATGTGTATGCATTAGCATGCCATGTGTTTCCTTCTTGTGCAGAAGGATTCTCGTTATGGAGGGGTAACATCGCTTACAAGATTCCGTTGAACTAATTATGGAAGTGACGCATCACCCGACACCTCGTGTTGACATAACGGCACTCAAATGCTGCTGACCATATTGGCAAGAAGGTCAAAACCACTACGTCTATACTTGGCATAGCGTCGTTTATATCATCATCATCATCATCATCATCATCATCATCATCATCATCATCATCATCATCATCAAGTCCTACGTGAATCTTGCAACGCGAATTGAAGAAGCCTCTGCACAAGATTTCATTTATCTACTTTATCTATCTCGCGAGACATATTTAGAAAGAGCCAACATGTTGTTTAACTCTTCCTGGAACGTACGCACTCTGAAAGCTTTTGCACTGTATGCCAATGGAATTTGTTGACGTTCTCACGCGTTCTAAACGAACCCCTGACGAAAGCCGCCGCTCTTCTTTGGATCTTGTCCGTTAATTCTATCTATCAACGGTCCTAGGCAGTCACGAATTACTCAAGATTTGGTTGATTGAGGAATTTGTAAGCTACCGTTTCCGTGAATTATTACGTTTTCCTATAATCCTTTCAATGAATCTGTCTGACATAGTATTAGACAGTCTCCCAATTTCAGTCAGTCCGAACGCATATTCCTAGATATTTTACTGTTGTTACTGTTTGCAGTAACTAAAAGTCAGTTGCATAATCTAGCAATACTGCTAATAACGTTAATGAGCACTATGCAGTCCCTGCACCAAGAGCTGATCCTTGCGCCTCGTTTTGTATTCCACAAGCTAGAACTTGGTTTACTAGTAACCAAGAAGAAACTGTACTAAAGACCTTCCGAAAGTCAAGAAACACATCTACCTGGGCGCCTTCACGATCGCATGCACGAACAGAGCTACTCGACTTGCACAATAATGCTGTTTACAAAATTCATGTTAATTCGCATAGAGAAGACTTTTGGGGAGAAACCGTAGTATGATCTTCACCAGTAATTAATTTTCTAAGAGCTAACTCCATGTTTCGATTTCCTCTGAGTTGTTCTCCGTTTCGGTGTTAGGGTTTTGTCTGAGCGATTGCATAGTTTACTCTTATCTGTTCGCTGATTTTTCCTATCAGCACAACGATTCACAATTTTTTGTCACATCTTTCTTTGGAAGTTAACTTTGAAATTTGTCTAACGCTTTTAGCATTTCTCTCCTGATGTTCACAGTCCTCTTTTACCATGGTTATTGAACCATCGACAGTCTCCTCCATCCCATACACTCAAACCTCGACACATGTATGCCTAACGCGAACTATACAATATTCTTGACTTTTATCCGCTAATATTCCATATTTTCATTTCCAGATATGAGTGTTTGGTGTTGATTGAATCAGACAATCTACATAAATACTTTCATACCTTTCTTAACACCAAATAAAAGCCATGTTATCACAAATTCCGGTCTGTTACACATCAAGAGATCTTACACACTCACAAGTCGGTCCCCTAACTTCTCATCCAGAAGTTTCAGAAAAAATACAAATTCCCAGTCCCTGAAATTTATTTTAAGCACACGTATCAGTAGCCATGAAGTTAAAAACTTCACGCGTTACTGCAAAACAATCAGAAAGTGTACATGAGATTTTTTATATTTTTTGAAGCTTTCTACCAGCAGTAAATCTCTTAGCAGTTGATATATAATGGCATCCAATCACCGCAAATGACTCGCCTTTGATATGTAACTTCACTCAAATTATTTCACATTCTGAATTTTTTACAATCTCTCTAAAATCCTTCGCCTACTTTACGGCAATAAGTATTGTCGTAATACCATGTGGGCATTATTAGCCTCGGCAGACCCACTTGAATAACCCAAGGCGCAGAGCGTTACCCTGTGAGACGGAGTAGTACCAGACACGGATCGAAGCCACGCAGTGCGTGGCGACTGTGGGCTGGTACTCCGGCCAGCTTGGGTGTGGTTTTTAGGCGGTTTACCACGCTCGTTTAAGCAAATGCTGAGCTAGTCCTTGAATTCCCAATAGAACGAAGATTCCACTATTCACAGATAGGAGATACGCAACTTCCTTTCCCTTAGGTTACTTGGGCGACTTTGACGTCAGGCCACCAAGTTAAGTAATATGATCAAGTTTGCCGTATCCTGAAAAGGTGGACCCTTTAGTGGAAGGGATAAAAACTAGAGAAATGAAAGGGTATTACAGTTAACAAGTGTGACTAATTCTGGGAACTTGCCACGCGTGCTTCTGCAATTTCTTATATGCAGCAGCCAATTGTTCTCGTCTCATTACCGTGACTGATCTAGTTCTTGTAATGAAGTTCGCGTGTGATTTATGGCGGCATGCCTCTTAACAATAAAGGAATCTTAAACTTGTCTCCATCTCGAAACTCGCAGCCAGGAAATTACGGATAACTTTATATGACTACATGAATGCAAAATGTCAACGGAAAACAACATGACGTCTAAAGAAAAACTTTCCGAACGCTTCTTTAATCTACGGCTAGTGAACAAACCACCTTTACGAAACTGGTTCGTACCACGTTAGTGACACTCGACTATAAATCTACGCAACAGATTCAGTTGGACCTATAAAACAAAAGTTATTCTCGTAGCACGAATATTTAACGTAATCTCCATTATTCACTGTGAAAGGTAGCAATGTCCTGTTCCGAAGTAAATCATAGGAAGTTTTGTTTCATTTGATCGGTAAATTACTAATCGCGTCTCTTCCTTTCTCTTGGTAAGAACACGCCATGTAAACTGTGCTCTGGCAAAGAAGCGATATTTCTCATTTTGGCTGCGTAGGATTACAACCAAACGACGCTGTTCGTGTCTACTAACAGGTGTCGTAAAGTAAGATTCACACAGTTTCTCCTACCTAGGTCGATGTTTTGCAAATTTCTGTTCAGTTTTTGGCAGATGGCATTTAGCGCTAACATCGCTTGCTTTCCAACGTCATTCCCCAGCTCATGTTTCGGGGCAAAGCAGACTTACTGCATGCCTCAGAACGTGAGACCACTACAACCAGTTTCCATCACCTCTAATGCAGCTATCTAAGTGTCAATGAATGAACTGAAGATTGCAAATCTCTACGCAGTTAAAAAACAGTCCTAATTTCACTTTATGCAACTTTGTGTTGTAGTCGAAAAACAAAGTCCCATCTACGTCATTAAAAACGGATTTTTAACAAATCAGGGAAAGTTTCACAGAAAATAGTTCATATTCGCTTTAAAGGAACTATAACAAAATTCATGAGAACTGCATGCTACCTAGGTCATACAATGATAGGTCGAAAATCAGAAATTGGTATTACGCCGACAGCAATAATACTTCGAAAAGCTCAGGGGTACCGACATCGGTCTGAAGTCCGGATCAGTACTTGAGGTACTGCATGGTATTCACTTGAAACGATGTCGAGCAGTAACTACTATCGTTCCATAAATTTGTATTTCAATTCAACACGACAGGAAAGTCAGAAATATGAGACATTATGCTGGTAACAATTTACCCTTCGTATTGTATTCTGGGAAGCTCACACTGACAGACAGTGGAGCATGTGAATGACGCTTACGCATGTTCCACACACACACACACACACACACACACACACACACACACACAAAGCTTGATAATGTAAGAAATTATCTTGTAAGAGTTTTCTAATTACAGGAGCAGTCGGTCCTAGAAACTTTCATGGCAACCCCCTGAAAGGAGAAGAGGGAGACGACGGAAAGTGTGACTAAGTGGCATCCAAGAAGCAAGGGAGAGAAGAGTATTAAGAAGAATGTCAAGATCGCGGCGTTTAGCTACAGATACGCGGAATGCGACTCAGCTGTAGGACCCCCGCAACAAAAATATAATCACTTTTTTGTTAGGACTGACAGTTCTTAAGTCCTGGTACACTTCAAAATCCCCATGCCACGGTACCGCAGCACGACGCTAGATGAACCACAACAAAATGGAACAGCACACTGATGAAGTGTAGCATCGTGCGTTAACTAGTTTTCTGTTTCTGAGGAGGAATAACGCTGCAACAGTCATCCATGCTGAGATAGTGGAGGTGGTACGACGACGCACCACCATGTGACACAGTGATTAGGTGACGAATATGCTTCCAACATTGTCAAACCAACCTGAATCATGAAGAGCGAAATCGCAGACCATCTCTGTCAAGACCCAGGAATTGCAAGGAAACTGAAGACTCTGGCGCTCGAAAAAACCTGTGCACCACAATTGGGGCGAAAGTGAAAAAAGTGAGAAATCACTCATGGTTCAGTTTTCAACACCTTACACTTTGAACCTGATAAAAGGTTCCGCGAATGCTCACAGATATTCAAATCAGTCCGCCGAACCGAGGCAGCAATGGATATAATGCGGTTGTTTGTTTGGACACTTATCAATCATCACCGTCGACTGCTATTGGGTGGCATCACTATGACCGCATGACAAAGGAGCAAAGCAAGCAGTGGAAACATGCGATTTCACCAGCGCAGAAAACCACAAAATGGTTCAAATGGCTCTGAGCACTATGGGACTTAACATCTGTGGTCATCAGTCCCCTAGAACTTAGAACTACTTAAACCTAACTAACCTAAGGACAGCACACACATCCATGCCCGAGGCAGGATTCGAACCTGCGACCGTAGCGGTCACGCGGTTCCAGACTGAAGCATCTAGAACCTCTCGGCCACACCGGCCGGCCCGAAAACCACAGGCAAGATAAATGTTGATAAGTTTCTTTGATAAGTTTCTTTTGGGACTGGCATCGTCTGCGGCTAACAATTATGTTTGGAAGGGTCACACCGTCACAGGAACACACTGCCGCAATCTTCTGACGATGTAACGGGACGCTGTACGACTTAGTTCCAGATCTTTCCGCGCAAGGCACAATCACACATGTTGCTTCTTTCGATTAACGTATGTTGATTCAATTGTGACATGACACATATTGACTGCTTCCTTTTTCCTCGCATGAAGAAGGTATTGTATGGTAACCATTTCCATTACCACGACGAGGTGATTTTCGAGGTGGGGCGTTTCCTGAAGATCCAAAATTCCGACGTCTACAACCAAGTCCTCCGCCATATAAACAATCGTCAGGATAAACGTTTCAAACTGAAGGGTGAACATGTACGAAAGGAGTGATCCCATCACCAAGTGTCACTGATACCAACTCTATTTTCTGCAGGTTGTTATTACAATCTTATAAACACCCCTCGTACTTGCAAAATCAAATGAACTTTCCCCGCCTGGGTTACACGCTTTCGGTTAACGATTTCTATGCCAAGTCTCCAATACTAGCTTCAAAACCTGCTATGAGTATAAACTGTCGTTTAAAAACGGAGACCTATCTCTCGACGCACATACGGCGCCTCATAATGAGCGCACACTCAGTGGGAATTGCGCCTCTCACGAAGAGAAACGAAATATTGTCGTCATGGTTCTAATGTCAAATGACAAACTGTATCGCAACCTGTCTTATGAACTGAATGGGCAGTATACTACTGGCATACTACACGAAGAATACTTTGTTTGCAAAAATATTTGAACAAAGCAGTCTTGTGAAAAACCAAACAGCAACGTCAATTTAACAGATTTGAAGAATGGCGGCTCTATCCGTCTTCCGGCCTTCCACATTAAAGTTTTCTCTGGTTTACCTATATTGCTTCATGAAAATGCTGGAAAGGTTCCGAATATAAGGCAGTAGTTAGCAAACTTAATTGTCAAACTAGACCTTTAAATATGTAAATGTCAGTATATATGAGTTATAAATAAACGGGAATACGACATGCTTGATATCCTTGTGGCAGCTACCCACGTGTTGCTGGCTTCATCGGTCAACTTCTCAATGTAAGACCTGTACTGCACATCTTACTTCACAAACATAATAATTCATCTGTAGTAGGTGTTACACCTCGATTCTCATACATTAAGGGTCTCTCATGTTTCGGTTATCGCGGTGTTTACTGCAAGACTTCTCCATCACGCATAAAATTTGTGTACAACAGCAATGAATAACGCTGCTATTTCTGGGACCGGTAGGGTACAACTATCAACTTATGCGTTACTGGTAGCGTGATTGGACAATACTCGGCCACGTTTCTGCAAAGGCAGCAATCTGAAGACAGATGTGCAGAGTTGCACGATGATGTGTCACCAACGTAAAATTTATCTGTTTCATACGTACAAAGCTCCCCAGTGAAAATAACTGATTAAGCGCAGATCGTAAGCCTCATGCGCGCGCGCCCACACACACACACACACACACACACACACACACACACACACACACACCAAAACTTTCTCCTCTCTGGTATTCAGCAATCATCTGCTTTCTATAGCGTTGAAACACAGACGTAATTTATACTGACTATGGAAAGTCAGGCTTTACATGACGAACGTTTTATTATACGGAAGTCAGAAGCCGTACGCTCTGTAGAAGCAGAAGTCTCGTCAATTAGCATTCAATTTTACGTGACATCTACAACGACAACGAAGGGAGAATCTCTCCTGGACAGGTGGACCTGAGTTAAAGCTTTGACCTAGTCAGAAATTAAAATTTGTAAAACAGATATTAAAACAGTCCGCCTCAACGTCATTTGTAGACGAACAGATGTCGTAAGTCTATGGAGAAAAACTCCGATAGCATTCACGAACTATAATGTGTTTTTGTTGTGGTCTTCAGTCCTGAGACTGGTTTGATGCAGCTCTCCATGCTACTCTATCCTGTGCAAGCTGCTTCATCTCCCAGTACCTACTGCAACCTACATCCTTCTGAATCTGCTTAGTGTACTCATCTCTCGGTCTCCCTCTACGATTTTTACCCTCCACACTGCCCTCCAATGCTAAATTTGTGATCCCTTGATGCCTCAAAACATGTCCTACCAACCGATCCCTTCTTCTAGTCAAGTTGTGCCACAAACTTCTCTTCTCCCCAATCCTATTCAATACCTCCTCATTAGTTACGTGATCTATCCACCTTATCTTCAGTATTCTTCTGTAGCACCACATTTCGAAAGCTTCTATTCTCTTCTTGTCCAAACTAGTTATCGTCCATGTTTCACTTCCATACATGGCTACACTCCAAACAAATACTTTCAGAAACGACTTCCTGATGCATAAATCTATATTCGATGTTAACAAATTTCTCTTCTTCAGAAACGCTTTCCTGGCCATTGCCAGTCTACATTTTATATCCTCTCTACTTCGACCATCATCAGTTATTTTACTTCCTAAATAGCAAAACTCCTTTACTACTTTAAGTGTCTCATTTCCTAATCTAATTCCCTCAGCATCACCCGATTTAATTGGACTACATTCCATTATCCTCGTTTTGCTTTTGTTGATGTTCATCTTATATCCTCCTTTCAAGACACTGTCCATTCCGTTCAACTGCTCTTCCAAGTCCTTTGCAGTCTCTGACAGAATTACAATGTCATCGGCGAACCTCAAAGTTTTTAATTCGTCTCCATGAATTTTAATACCTACTCCAAATTTTTCTTTTGTTTCCTTTACTGCTTGCTCAATATACAGATTGAATAACATCGGGGAGAGGTTACAACCCTGTCTCACTCCTTTCCCAACCACTGCTTCCCTTTCATGCCCCTCGACTCTTATGACTGCCATCTGGTTTCTGTACAAATTGTAAATAGCCTTTCGCTCCCTGTATTTTACCCCTGCCACCTTTAGAATTTGAAAAAGAGTATTCCAGTCAACATTGTCAAAAGCTTTCTCTAAGTCTACGAACTATAATACCCTTTTTAAAATATACACCAGGCTGTGTACGCGCAAGGAAGGAATATAGAGCCACAGGCGATTAATGGCGATATAAACGGGAGACAAGAGTTTCGTACCAACGCGATCGATTTCTTAACGTTTCCACCCGCAGTGCATTCCTCACGATCCATCATGCTTCGTTCCGTGGTGGGCGCTGACACAGCCACTACTGGCAGAATTCCATGGATCTCAGCAGGCAGCACTTATGTCAAAGACCTTCTTTGAACTTGACACACTTTGCAGTTGCGTGCACCCTCCCCTCATACGGACATAAACGGTTCGCCTGCCTTTGGAGTGAAATGAGATCTTACCGCCAAACGAATTCAAGATGGTTACGCTTAATCCCACGACAAACATAATGAATACATTTTAATCCGGATTAATCTACTCGATTAAAAGAGTCTTATCGAAATTGTATACAACTGTTTTCTTCTCCAGTGGAAGAAACGTTACCCGTTACATATTTGTAACAAAAATCTCCAAAAGGCTGTTCTCGTCCATTACTGTAGTCTTATTTAATGTAACTTGCAGGTCTCTGAGTTGTCACAGCCAGACTTTTTCTTACTCAACTCGCGTGTCACACTGCCTTGAATGTCTGTTACGTTGTAAAAGCCTTGACCCTTCACGTGAATTTTTGCATCTTCACGTTTTGCGTCATGATTTTTCTCAGGAAAGAATGGCCTACATTTTACTTATGTCGCGGGAAGCTGCCACGAGTCGCCGTTTTTGTTCGGGAGTCACGGTGTACGGGGCAAATTTTCCACAAGCTTTTGTCTTCTTCGTAACGTTTTGGAGAATGGTTGGAAGACTTGACTTAAAGATGTCGCTCTCTTGTGATTTTTGACAAGAACGTTGACGCAGTACGACAGTCATCCACTGCTAAACACTGCCTGCTCACAACTAACTGGTCAAACGGACATCTGTTTACAGTTGCTAGTCCAAGCTGACAGCGTAGTTACAAGTACTGCGCTGACGTTGCTTTTACGCTATAAATAAAATCTGTCTCCGAATATTTCGGACATACGATGTACACAGAAATGTCACCTCTGAGTTCCATTCTTTGCCGGTAGTAGTCACGAGAGCGGAGGAATATTTCGCTTCCTGGTAGAGTGACATGGTTAATCGCTAGGGCATCTGATTGTGATTTTATGTCTACTCCTAAAGGTATAACGTAACTTCAAAGTTAAAATACATGCAGCGAGGTGTAGTAACTAATCATCCTCCTAGCCGCCGTTCAGCCCAAGTTTAGTCGATAGAAAATATTATCCACATACGACTGAGCCTTCTTTTGTTAATTTAAACAATGGACAAATCCAGGATCTAATCTATATGAGATTTGAGAAGATCCATTCATGTAGAAGATATTTCGAAATGCAATGTTCGAGGGAATTAATTTTGTATTTAAGAAAACAATCTAAAAGTTTTCTGCTAATTTCTACGCTTTATGTCTTTGCATGTAAAGTAATAGTTTTTCCGTAAATTTCATAAATGCCACATTTCAACGAAACAGTATTACCATTATATTCGAAGCAAATTCGTATTTCCACAGTAATCGAGTAACTCTACGTTCAGACTTCAGCAGTTTCTGTAATGGTACCGTTGAACATCAGTTACTGTCATCAGATAGGGTTCGCGGAACTACGTATTGCCACACTCCTTTCAGCAAGGAACCAAGCACGTCGTTAAGCGGACCGTTACATTGGTGAATAGTAAATACTGTCGTTCTCTCGAGATTCAGAACGCTTCGAAATGGTGATAACAGGCTGTATAACTAGCTATTAAGCTACAGTAAGACAGACTAGCGTAGAACATATGAGCTTCTAAATCCTTATTTACAACTGTACTCTACATACCTCCATGCGATTTGTAGTGATGGTTACAGAGTGTAGAATCCTCTTTTTTCCCTGTTCCATTAGCTTATGGTCGCCGAGAAAGAGACGGTATATACTCCTCGGTATGATAAGGAATTTCAGCAATAGTGAGAGAGAGAGAGAGAGAGAGAGAGAGAGAGAGAGAGAGAGAGAGAGAGAGAGAGAGAGAGAGAGAGAGACTGCCAAAGAAGTAAAATCAGTATTTAATATCCAACTGACAAGGAGATTACAGATAACGGAGTACCTGTTAAATTACGTAGGAGATGAAATTAATCATAGTCCTCCCAAAGGCCGTTCAACGTCTCTTGGTATCAGCTCACACGGGACCCAAGTTTCTTCTTTCTGAATCATGCTCATGAAGGCTTGAGACGTTTTGAAATGGCTTGCTCTGTCACTCCCGCTAATCGTGCCAATTTTTCCTGAGTGACTCGAGTCGTCACTCAGCAATGTCTCCAATTCTGCCTTTTCGAAAACATTCTCTCTTCCACCACTATGACGGTCTACGACGTTTAAATCACGTTTTTTAAGCGTTGAAACCATTCACGACAAGTTCTTTCACTAATAGTGTTCTTACCATACGTACTTAAAAGCATTCGATGAGACTCAGGCGCTGTTTTCTTCACATTTAAACAAAACAGTAACACTTCCCGCACATGAGGAGAATTGGGCTCGTAAACTGATATTTTCAATCAATAACTTTATGATACAGACACAAATCGACTAATTTTTGAATGAGGTTGTGTTGACTGAGGTCCAAGCCAACTGCCTGATGTCCGCGATCTGTTTCTTTCGACCACTGCTTACCGTTGTCGCCAACTATCGGCAAACGGCGGCAGCCAAGTTTTACACCTTGTAGTTATAATACAAGAAGGGTATCTTTCAACCTTTACAGAAATTAAGGACCCTAAAGATAAATTCTAATACAAGTAGGGTTTCTTGGAATTATTTTAAAATCGTTGGCGCAACGGAAACGAATGTAAGTATGACAGACATCGTTAAGTGACTAACTACAGTAGACGCGGCTCTTTGACATCAAACTGAAGGTCCTCACATAGTAACTCAGGCCCTGATGGTTATGCTCTGAATTCGAAGTTCACATTGGCGAAGTAAAATACGCTCCTGAAAAGACAGTAACCGAAATTTATTGATTTGTCGCTCGAGCACTTATTTGTAATTAAACATGTGGAGCCAGACCAGTCTCCCAGATTTCTAACCATACCTGCGATGGGGTGTGATTGTGTTGCTCTTGGTTTGTACGCAACAGTTCTTGAAGTCTTGAAGGAGGGAGACGGGGTTTAACACGCCAGTCAGTCAGTTACGCCAGCAAGTAGTTGACATGTTTTGTATACTTGTTTCAGTACTGTCATACATATACAGCGAAATTCGACGTAACCATTAATGTTTGGAACTTTTAAAATATTGTGGCATCAGAGTTAAAATATGTGCAAAAAGGATAACAGATTCTTTAAGGACACTCTGCAGTGACTTCGATACTAAATTAGGTAACAGAATATTCGTAATGAGAATGATCACATTATCCTATTATCCATACGCATTTTTCTTCTCCAGTGTATCAGCCCATGCTCCAATACCCCTCGAGAGTGGCTGGGCGAAAACCTCCCGCACATGTGGCTGAGTTTAAGAATGTGATTCGGCTGGCGTTTGATTTCGCCGCTAAAGAAATTATACGATTGTCCTAACTCTGCTTTTGGCAAATGTGCCAACTTAAGCCCGGTAACAGGCAAACCAAAACAATCGAATGCAAGTTCTTAATTACAACTGGAACTCAGATTTCCTGTTCGAGCCGAGAGACTTCCCTTGACAGGTAATTCATGTACTAAGGTTATCGACGTGATTATGGCCGCAAGACGGAATTAACAGACTTTGAACGTCAAATAATATTTGCAGCTAAACGCATGGGACATTCAGTTTCGAAAATCGTTAGGGAATTCAATATTTCGAGTGCGTGCCGACTATATCGTATTAGAGGCATTAACTCCCACCACGGACTGCATACACTTATCGACGGAGAGCACCGGCGTTTGTGTATAGAATTGTTAGTGTTAACAAACAAACAATATTGCGTGAAACAACAGCAGAAATCATTGTGGGACTACGACGAACGTGTCCTCCAGGACAGTGCGCCGAAATTTGGCACGGCAGCAGACGACCGACTCGAGTGTCTTTACTAACAGCACGACATCGCCTGCAGCGCCTCTCCTGGGCTCCTCACTATATGGGTTGGCTCTAGACTACTGGAAAACCATGGCCTGTTCAGGTGAGTCTCGATTTCAGTTGGTACGAGCCAATGGTAAGGTTCGAGTGTGGCGTAGACCCCACGTTGTAATGTGTGAATTCGTAAGGGACCAAACTACTGAGGTCATCAGTCCCTCGACTTGCATACTACTTTAACTTGAACTAGCTTACGCTAAGAACGACACACACAACCAAGCCCGAGGAAGGAATCCAGCCTCCGGCGGGAGGGGCCAAGCAATATGTGACATAGTGCCTGAAACCGTGCGGCCACTCCGCGCGGCGAACCCACGTTGTCAGCAAGTCACTGTACTAGATGGTGATAGCTCCCACTTGAATTGAGCCGTGTTTACATGGGATGGACTGGTAGCTGTGTTTACATGGGATGGACTGAGTGCTGTGGTTTAACTGAACCGATCATTGACTGGAAATTGTTATGTTCGGCTACTTGGAGACCATTTACAGCTATTCGTGGACGTTATGTTCCTAAATAACGATGAAATTTTCATGGACGATAATGCGCCACGTCACTGGGCTCCAGTTGCTCGCGCTGGTGCAGCCCTGAAGAATGGCGTATTGTATCACAGCCGTCCACAATACGAGCACGAAGAGTCTCTACATTTGGTACCGGGGTTGCGTAGACAAGAGCTTTCAAATGCCCCCATAAATGAAAGCCAAGAGGGTTGGGGTCTGGAGAGCGTGGAGGCCATCCATCGGTCACCGAATCTGTTGTTGAGAAGCGTCTAACACTTCGACTGAAATGTGCAGGAGCTCCATCGTCCATGAATCACATGTTTTGTCTTACTTGTAAAGGCACATGTTCTAGCAGCACAGGTAGAGTATACCGTATGACATCATGTCGGTGAATCGAGGAAGTACAGTACATACTGACGAAACTAAAATGATCTCTAACATGAAAATTAAGCGTTTCCGGACTCATGTCCACATAACATCTTTTCTTTATTTGTGTGTGAGGAATGTTTCCTGAAAGTTGCCGCACCTTTTTGTTACACCCTGTAGAGGCAACATGGCTGAATATTTCTGCGATGGACTTCGAACCACTTGTTGAGTCAGTGCCACGGCGAGTTGCTGCACTAAGCTGGGCAAAATAAGGTTCGGCGCGATATCAGGAGGTATCGCATTACCACACTGTATAATGAAATCCAAAACTATGTTTTGCGTCGAGACAGCCTCGCATTAGACACCTCAAGAGTAGGTTCTGTTAGTGCCAGTGCCACCAACATGTAAAACAAAAAAAAAAACACTATAATGATACGAAAGGACTATTTTCAGTAACTAAACGAGCGCGATGTGGGCTTTCAAACTCCATTGTATCCTTTGACTGGAACCCCTTTCTACACGTTGTCTTCTAAATCCATCGCTGCTGAAATAGGTCTGTCGACAGAATGCTTCGTGCAGTAACTTACGTTGAAACAGAAGATGATTTCCCCTTTCCCATAACCACCGCGCACTGCTCTCCTCCCCCGGCAGGCCGCCGCTTCTGCGACAGCTGGCCCTGGCCCTGCCTCTGCCTTCCCCCGGCGCGGCTTTGCTTGGCTTCCCTCGCAGTGGGTGAGCCGGCATGGCGGCAGGCGAGATCCCGCGCGCGCGCTCTGCTCGCCCGCCCGCCTGCCCGCCCGCCGACGCCTCACTGTGTTGGCGCCCGGGTCGCTGACTCGCTCTGTGGTCGAGCGGGCCGCTTCGCTCCCGTACACGCCCTTGTGCGACCCCGGAACAGGCGCAGCCCACTGTAACTACAGTAGCGAGAGGAACACTGCTCCACACTACTTCCGGTGTGAAGCCGGACCTCGAGCAACTCCGTCTATCTCAGGAAATTCAACCCACCTATTGCGGATGCGTAAGAACGCTCTAATATTAGCTTGGTCCGCACGTTCGTATCGTTTTTCCGGAAGTTGAATAAACATACAAATAAATGTAACAGACTTTAGTCGTCAATTATGTATTCTCCTTCACTATTGACCATACTCTGCAACCGCGGCGATGTCTTTCCAGTTCAGTGACAGTAGAAATGGCGTGGTTTTGAAGCATATAACTCATCCACCCACCTTCGGGGCGCATTTTAATCAGGGAAGGAAGTTCCTTGAACGCTGTTCGATAGAGAGCGGAATAGATGAAAATCTGAGGGCGCGAGATCAGGTGAATAAGATGGGTGCCGAATGACTTCCCAACTGAACTTTTATAGGGTCTACAGTGTTTTTTTTGTCTATCTAGCAGAACGCGAGCTGGAGTTATGGTGGAGTAGCGTCACTTCACGCAGACTTCCTGGTCGTAGTTCTTGGAATGCGTCTGCAATATGTCTTAGTTGTTAACAATAAATGTCAAAGTGATGGTTTTATGTTTCCTGGTCACGCATGTTTTTATATGGGGAGTTGCTACTTCGTATGGCCTCAGCCATTTCTTTCTTTTCCGTATGTTAGCATAAAGACACCATTTCTCGTCGCCAGTAACGAGAGAGTTAGGAGTAGTCGGTGCTCTTCACAAGCCAACTGATGACCAGCAAGCAGAGATGCACGTAATGCCAACCGCAGATTTTTGTCATTTTAGCTTTGAGTACTCGGTACCCGTACACCCGATTCTTGAGCCAGCTGCACTGCATGTAAATGTCGCATGATGGTGGAATGAGTACAGTTCATCACACCTGCCAATTC